>NC_061511.1:81233039-81331767 GCF_022539505.1 Lolium rigidum
TTTGTCGTAATGCCGAATTAAATCTCACTATACTTATCATGACATGTATGTGCATTGTTATGCCCTCTCTATTTGTCAATTGCCCGACTGTAATTTGTTCACCCAACATGCTTTTATCTTATGGGAGAGACACCTTGTGGTGACCCGGCATACCACTGCATGGTGTAGTATGCAAGTCTGATATAACACCAATGAAACACCGTTCCACTAGTTTTATATCGCTCAGAGTGGTACAACAGAAACATATGCGGGTCCAAGGCATGTCTATAGAATTTCAACATTGACTCTGTTACATAAGATCATCACAGCCTCCTACTTTACAATGAGGTAAAACTGCAAATAAACTCCAGAAGAACGACTCGTAGTCTAGTCTTAACACGAACTCTATTTGTAGAGTATTCAACTAGCTATAGAGGCTATGAATAGATTCTAGCTAAATAGGAGCTATGGTTTAGGAAGCTAGTTCCCTTCTATGGCTAATCTAGGTTTTCTCCTTGTTGGATGTAGTATTTGACTCTTCCGACAGTGGTCCCGTCCCTTGAAGTTGTTGTTGACTCCTCGGTCTTCGAGTTGCACTCGAAGATCTTCCTTCGATGCCTCCATATCTAAGCTAGGGATTTAAGAGTGGGATGAGTACGAGCGTACTCAACAAGTTCATTATAGGAAAGAGGTGTTTAATGCACTAGCTACAGCATTAGACCGTAAAGTCTAATACCAATGCAGGTTTTCATAATCATTTCTTCAAGAGGTTGCTTTTATTCGGAAGAGCTATGTCCGTCAGCCTTCACCGGTTTACTAGAACTTCATGGAGCTCCTTTCCGGCCGCGTTCGCAGCTCCATATCCCGGAACGGGAGTGACAGTCACGGTTCTTTACACTCGCAGAGGTGTGTTGCTTTACCCATAAGAGATCTTAACCTTGGTGCCAACCGGGCAATTGTTCCCGTCCACACTTCCTATGGTGTGAGGCCCGGTATAAGGTCTAGCCAATCATGTTCCTCCGCTACCTCGAACACCCACCCTTGTTGCATACCGATCTGGTCCTCGTCGGTCCCATTATTCCCATGATTTCGAGGCTGGACTCCGGCATTCATATGCCTTCCCTATCATCATGGATCAGACCGTTCGCGACACCTACAATCCCATCATAGACCGCAATACCGTGGGGACTTAGAGGCTTCCCACCCTACCGCTTGTTCTTCGAACGACAAGTGTCTACGGCGACCTGTGCCGTGGGGACTTAAGGCTTCCCCACCCTACCGCTTGCCGCCGACAGATACAAGTGTCTACGGTAAAGCGCATCCGTTGATGAACGAGAGGTGGAAACACTTTTGACTACTCCGTCCCACTCCGGATCTTATGGTTAACACGGATATTACGGCACAAGAATCACTCGGCGACATTTGTTGTTTAATCCTAGATGGATATAAACCCGTGCAATGGAACCTCCACCATATCAACACAATCCATGGTTCCATTGCCCACCACATAGTCATATTCATAGTTATGAAAGTAGTGGTTTTGATTTTTGTGCAATAGTGATAACCATAATACTTTGCAAGTAATTTGATAGAAATACTCAAATGACATGAGCAAGTGATGAACTTGCCTTTCTTGATCGCAAGATTATGCGACAAGGTCTTCGTTACGTAATAACTCCAAATTCTGAAATAGCATCATCGTCCGGTAAGGACGATGTTTAAAAGATTGGCAAGGATGCAATAATGCATAAGAATGAGATGCAATCGCTCTAAGCGTGACCTAACCCCGATGGTTTAGGATTAGTGGGTGGTAATGATTAGTTCAGGATGTGTTGCACTTTTAGAGTGATTCACAAACAGGGTTCTTATTCAGGTTTGTGTTGTTTTAGAATCATAAGCAAGTAGTAAAATGCATAGTAACAATCATACACACCAGGGGATAATAGTTGTATAATAAGTAAAGAGCAGTTGTTAAGTTTAAATCCTATAGTGCATGGTTGATGATTACTTATTATATAATTCAAAAGAATAACTTTTGAAGAACATGTTCTTTAATAATGAACAAGTATGATAATTAGGTTGGTGGAGTTCTATGGTTGACTATGGTTTCTACTAGTTTCTGGAATAATTATTAGTTGGATTACAACATAGTGAGATTCATTAGAAGTTAGTAATTATAAGGTTGAGCTCAGCCTGGCATTCTAAGCAATTAATCATACAAGGTTGCTATTAAGATTGGTTCATCTTATTGGTGATAGCTAGCTAGGGTTTATAGGTCCTTATAAGCAGGGTTGTTGATGATTCCTTATTTTCTTCAAAAGAATAACTTTTGAAGAACATACTTCTTAGGTAATAAGAAGTATATCAACTAGGTTGAGGTTGTTTAGGTTTTCTATTTCATTTCCTAAGTAAAGAATTATTGGATCCTAAATAGGGTGGTTCATAATTATGAAGTACTTGTAGGGTTTAATGGAACAGTGGTTCCGTAATGTGAATAGTAGGTATGGTTGTTATTAGGTTTCATCACAATGGTGTGATGTTAATTAGGGATAGATAAGGATGATGGCTTTGGTAATAGGATCTAGGTTTACATTTGGTTGACCCTACCTCGATTATTTAAGTTCGAGGAAGGTGAATATATGGGATACCCATATATTAGTGATGGTCTTCTACATTTTATGTGAACATAGGTATGTCTTTTAGTTGTTGATGATGGCTTTATGACTAGAAATAAAGTACCATGCTCACCTATTCTAATCTAGGTTTTAGATTGGAAGCAAATTAGGGTTCATAAGAATAAATGGAGCTAGGTTGCCTAATGGTATTAGGGTTTTAGGGTACCACATGAAATTATGGTTTTCCTGGTTCTATTACTTGTGTAATTAGGGTTTTCTAAATACTCTAAAGTTCTTGAATTAATAACCTCACTTTAAGGTTGAAGTTATTAATAACTTTGAAATAAAATTAATATTGGATTTGGCATTTTATTATTTTTAAATAATTAATAATTAAGATAATTATTAATTAGGGTTTAAATCCTTCTAATAAGGATTTAATAAGTTAATAGAAAAGGAAAATTAACTTTAATGTTTTCCTTATTTACTTTCTGGTTTTTTATTTATTTTAAACTTTTTTCCAAATTATTGAATTTTAACTAAATTTAGAACTAAAATTAAAGGCTTTAAATAACAGGTATTAAATAATTAAATTTTTATTAAAAATAAAAATTTCATATTATATTTTTATTAAATAGAATTTACTTTTATAAGAATTTTGATGTCTTATTTTTATTTTTCTGACTTAAATTGAATTTTGTAAATTTGTTTGAAGTTGCAGCAATTTTCTGGATTTAACTAAAACGGGAAATAACTAAACCTACCCAGATAATTCACCCACGCAGTCACTGACTGGTGGGGTCACAGCCACGTTGGCTGCCACGTGAGCGAAGACCAAGTCAAAATTGAAACCCAGGCAGGTGAGTTCACTGCCGGCGAGGATTGGCGACGGCGTTGAGGCTACGGACGATTTACGGGCGCGCGGTGATGCTCTAGCTGTTCTACGCGCCACGGGAAGTCTAACGGTGGTAGCGCCGCCCACAATTGGTCGCCGGCACTTGCCCGACGGCAAGGCCGAGCGGCGGAGCTCGCAGATGTTCGGTGCTACGGTGATACAGGGGGCTAGGGAGAGGGCTACGATGCTCGGGAGATTCAGTGGCTCACCAGGAGCTTGATGAGCTTGGCGGCGAGGTCCATGGGGGCCGGCATCGCCGGGAATCATCGGCGTCGGTGTCGGAGAAGACGGTGTCGACGGCGACGCTATGGGTCACCCCGCCTCAATTCCTTTGGCATGATGACCAAGTCGAGCATGGCGATGAGGTTGGTGGTCATGGCGAGGCTCGGGGAGGTCCTATTCGACAGCGATGGCCGGAGTCTGAGCGTGCTAGGGTTTCATCTGAGAAGAAATTGGGGGCAAAGGAGGAAGAAACCGAGGCTCGAACTCGTCGTGGGGCTTTTATATGGCGATGAACTGTGCCTCGTCACGACGCCGATGAAGGAGGGATCGCCAGCGAGAGAGGAGAAGAAGAGCACGGCGCAGTGCTGTCGTCCATGCGCGGAGAGAGGATGAGGACGACTCCTCTCGTTGATATTTCAACGAAGGGGTAAGTTGGGCTGGGCCAGGCCGTGGTGTTGGGCTGCTTGGCAGGCTGCTGCTGGGCTGCGTGGCCAGGTAAGGTCCAGGTAAGCCCCATTTCATTTATCTCATTTATTTATTTTCTGTTTTATAATTCTGTTTTGAATCCCAATTTGAATTCCTTTGTATTTTGCAGGTTTTGCTTATTTGAATCATACAAGGAATAGTCCAAGGTATTGCAGATACTATAGTGGTGTATTAGAATGTTATTATGGTATTATAACATTGGTTTAGTTATTATTATTGGGATTTGAGTTAAATAGCCATATATGCATTCATTTGGATATTTTCTTTGGAAACATTCAAATTACTTTCCAAATGATTGTTGACTTTACATAATGATATGTAGATTTTTATTTGGTATTATCTTACAAGAAACAATTTCAAAGTAATATTTATTTATGAATTTCTATTAAGAAGTGATTTAATGGCATGATTTCTTGTGCTAAATTATTTCTAAGGACTTGATCTCATATTTGAGAATTTGGTTACTTGCATATGATTTTATGTGAATACTTATTTGTTAAGGTCTTGTAGGTTTGATTATAACCCCATATCAAAATTAACATTAATGTTATGGTCTATTAACACTTTGAAATACCTTGAGTAGATATTACTCTCCTCAAGGTTGGGTCTTAATTATATAGATAAGTGGTTGATAATCTCACTTATGGTTTAAATTGTGAGTATAAGCACTAGATGTTTCTTAGGTTTAATTAGTGAAGCATAGAACTTAGCTAATGAGCAATTCTAGGGTCCTAATTATATTCATCTAATGGCATGTGGTTTGGAACTCAAATGTGAACTAGGTTTATGGTGATGATCATCCAAGTGATACACAAATTAAGGTTGAGATTTAATTCTAGGTTATAGAGATGGGATGACACCATATTGCATGTGCTAGGGTTAATCTCCCCTAACTATGATAAGGGTTACTTGCTTAATACCTTATGTGCTTCTCTAATTACTAAGGATTTGAGAATTGGTTTTATCTTCTACCAAATAACTTCTATTATTATTCCCAATTTATCATAAGTTAACTACATTGGTTATAGTTCTTTTTATAGTTAACTTTGGTCTTATAGATGAATGGTTTCTCACCATATTAATTATGGAGTTTTACTCTAAGGATTTCTTAGGTTCTTTGTTTTATGAAACATAGATATGGTAGGATTCTACTTATGATCACCAAGTGACCCACAAGTTAAGGTTAGGATATAAGCCTAGGGTTCCTTACTAGTTACCTCCCTATAATTACATGTGGTGAATGATATTTACTCATCTTATTAAGATTTAACTTATCCTCACATATCTCCAAAGCATGATCCTGGATTAGGCATGATCAATTTGTTCTTAATATCTTTACCTCAAGTTCTTAGGGTTTATGATCATTACTCAATTTATAATGATCAAGGTCTGGCTTCCTGAGGTATCTCTCATGGAATGGTTTTTACTTCCATGATCAAGTGTTGTCTTGATCAACTAAGCATAATCTCTCTCTTATAGTTTCTTAGATGGTCATGGCTATGGTTGTTTCAATAGATTATATCCCAGGAGAATGCCTGAGATATCCTGTTAGGGTTTTACTTAAACAATGTTGATATTATCTTCTGGATATATAGATAGTTTTCCCCCTTACATTCAAGTGTTGGCTTAACTTTCTTGAGTGTAACACTTTAGCTTGAGCTTCCCCATAAATGAATAGTTATTCTAGGGTTTCTCTTAAAGATAATGATTTGAATTCATGGATTTATATCCAAGGTTTAACTCAAAGGTTGTTATTACTTCTCTAATAAATGATGTAGGACTCTCATCCCCCTAGGTTGGATGTATAATAACATGGAATAGAGAAGGATAAATATTTCTAGAGTTGATCTCCTTATTATGTTCCCAAGATTGAAATGGAATAAATACCATGAGGTTCATGGTAGGATCATGGATTAGTTTAAGACATGGAAAAGATAAGTCAAGAATGGTTTCTCCAACTATTGTTACTTGATTTCCAATTAAATGGATGTTCATATGTTATGGCAAGGATTACCATGTTGTGTTCTTTTGTATGATCAAGCAATTGATCATTGAGTAAAGTGTTGTTGTGTTGAATATCAATTCCATTTGATCTAACCCCTTAGATCAAATCCTCTCTACCCAAAACAAGGTTTTAACAAAGTCACATTGAGGTTTATAGCGCTTGACTTGATGAGCTACTTCAATTCCACCAAGGTCAAGTGAAACTTCGATTCATCGTGACTGTTTTACTTCAAAGCGCGAAAATTCCCCAGATTTTCTATGCATGAATGCAGTGCACACATCTGTTTACTCTATTTTTGTAACCCCAATACCTGGGATATTACAGTCTCTACCCCTTAAACTAAACTTCGTCCTCGAAGTTTGATATCTCTCACGTTTCGGAGTGTGGATCTGACTTGTGCAGACTACATCTTTTCTCAAACTCCTTGGTGATCTCACTGGATATAATTGAATATATCTCTTGTCCAGACTCTTCCTGGAATCCATTAGGGTTTGTCTCTACACCATGGTTCTAACTTTGATTCATGGATTTTTTTCCAACTCTATAAGCTTGTTTCCTTTCTCATTGAATATTCAATGATTAGGACTTCTTCTGGTCCTGACAGTCTTAATTGAGGACTAATTGGATAACAATCTCCTATTTGATAAAATAGGTCTTTGTTTTCCCTTACTACCAAAATTGCAGTAATGGTACTTAATAAGGTACTAACCATGGAAATGGTTGTGATGGTTTATTTTCCTAAGAATGGATTAGACTCTTTTATTCCATCCAATCATGGTTTACAGTTGATAGCTATTACTATTTTGGGTTATTTAGGTTCCATGAAAGGAATCATTCAAATAGACTTTAGTTTTTGGTATAGTCAATCTCATTTGGTCTTTGGCCTATTTGAGCTTTATTAGATCTCTGATATCACCTTAATTCAACTTCTTTATCCATGACTTACTTGAGCTTCCGTACTTTTGAGTAAATCTTACTCACTTTCTCAAGTTATAGTCCACTTCTCACTTCCTCGAGGTATAAACCTCGGCTACTGGTCTGACATCCTTCTGAGAGTAGTGTTCAATATTCTTATGAAAATAAGATTGAACTTCCTCTCAGTTCAGACCTTCTTCTTTTATTATGCTAAAAGTATTGAGTTATTGTACATCTAACTCAATCTTTACTCTACCCCTTAGGGTTTTCTTATGGTCTTCAACTCCTTTACTTCCAAATATTGGACTTATGATTAGAATATTGGTCTAAGTCTAGTTTACGATTTATATTCCTCTATGGTTTTATGAAGAATCTTTGTGGTGTATCCACTCAATTGTGGACATCCAATGTGAATCCTTTAACTAAATGTTTATAAATCTAGCTATGTGGCTGACAAGATTTTTATTTGTTCACAAACTAATTAACTCGTGGACTATTTGTATTACCAAATCGATACCGTACTGTGGTTATTATACCAACAGATGGCTATTTGATATCTAAAAATGGATTCTATTATAGGTTCCGATCAACTGGACGAGACATTTTCTACTTTATCTCGCAGTATTGATACTATACCAATTATGGTCTTCCGATATCAACTATGGTCTTCTTATAACTGCTATAGTTTCATAAATCATCTTCCTTCATTCAGAGGTTTATTTTGCAGGAAAACCACTAGCTGACTCTATGATTATGGTATCCTAAGTGATTTCCCATGCATTCCCTCTTTTATGTTGACTATGGATCTGCTTCAGCTTCTCCATAATCATTATATTTCTCACCCTCATGCTTCTTTCGTACAAAAGTACTCCTCTGTTGAGGTAAGCATGAGTTTCTGCTTGCACTCCCTTCAGAGTATTGTGGTTACTTCCCACAACTTTACTTCCTTTCTCTGATGAACCTTCATCTAGTCTTCGAAATCTTCCAGAATTCGTCACTTCCTCACACGAATACCATTACGCTCTAGATCTATAGCATTAAGTAAGAACTTGATATAGCAACATGCATTTGCATACCAAAGTCAAACTTCATGTATGGATCTAGTCAAACAATGAAATTCCAATAAAATCCAAGAAGATTCAGCTTTGTGCATATAATACACACCATCATAAGCCTGAATATAATAGTTGAGTAAGACATCTCTAAACATCAGGCTGCGATGTGTAGTATATAACACCACATAATATAGGTTTATATCGTGATACTTAGCACAAATAGGTGGATTTCTATTAATTGTATCAACATTTATCTTAATTGCACAATTGCAACGAGATAAACTTGAAACAAAGTGGTCTAGGATAGTTTGTGGTTAACCTAATTTTCTTTGGAAGTACTGACAAATAGTATACCATATATTCGTGCTATTGAGGACTACTTCCTAAGATATAATTAGTTCTACCATGTCTACTCTGAATACCTATCTATTAGATTATAGCTCCTATACTTCCAAGTGTTTCTTTCATAAGACTATGGTCATGATGTGCCTGGCACACTTCCCATATATTTGGAACACAATTCTTGCACTACTGTTTAGCACTTGGCTTCTTATTGTACTCCTCCTAAATACTTTAGATGTCCATCACATCATGATCCTCAGATGAATCATATATGATTACTACCTCTAATCTGTAAGGAGTCAGGTTTTATTTCTATTTCTCTTCCTTACTTTCCATGATTGACTCATCATGGTCTATACTACCTTAAATAACTATAGTTATTACTTTCTATCAATTGTTTCACATGTCTAGATAATTTTACTTACTTATTATTTGTATTGGTTTACACCTTCTAATAGGATATCCTGCTTATCTTTGTCACTTAATATTACTCCTATTACAGTTATGGATAACTCTTGTTTAATCAAAACATAAGTTGGTACACATCTTCCAATAGGATATCTTCCTTATGGTTGTATCCTCTCTTTGGACTACCAGGTATTGTATACCAACTGTGATCTACTCATCTATTGTTTAGGAACTTAATTGTGTACTACATGTTTGGGATTAGCTAACTAACTTCACTTAGGAAGGATAGGTAGGAAATGTTGACTCAAGTGTGTCAGGATTATTCTCAAGTGAATATCCATCTTAAGTCATAAAAATATTTGGTTCACCTAAGACAACTTCCTATAGACACTACCAATCCTATAGGTCTCCTTTAAAGGGTTTTAATCCTAAGGTCAAAGCATTTGCTCTGATACCAACTGTGGTGACCCGGCATACCACTGCATGGTGTAGTATGCAAGTCCGATATAACACCAATGAAACACCGTTCCACTAGTTTTATATCGCTCGCAGTGGTACAACGAAACATATGCGGGTCCAAGGCATGTCTATAGAATTTCAACATTGACTCTGTTACATAAGATCATCACAGCCTCCTACTTTACAATGAGGTAAAACTGCAAATAAACTCCAGAAGAACGACTCGTAGTCTAGTCTTAACACGAACTCTATTTGTAGAGTATTCAACTAGCTATAGAGGCTATGAATAGATTCTAGCTAAATAGGAGCTATGTTTAGGAAGCTAGTTCCCTTCTATGGCTAATCTAGGTTTTCTCCTTGTTGGATGTAGTATTTGACTCTTCTGACAGGGTCCTGTCCCTTGAAGTTGTTGTTGACTCCTCGGTCTTCGAGTTGCACTGAAGATCTTCCTTCGATGCCTCCATATCTAAGCAGGGGATTTAAGAGTGGGATGAGTACGAGCGTACTCAACAAGTTCATTATAGGAAAGAGGTGTTTAATGCACTAGCTACAGCATTAGACCAGAAAGTCTAATACCAATGCAAGTTTTCATAATCATTTCTTCAAGAGGTTGCTTTTATTCGTAAGAGCTATGTCCGTCGGCCTTCACCGGTTTACTAGAACTTCATGGAGCTCCTTTCCGGCCGCGTTCGCAGCTCCATATCCCGGAACAGGAGTGACAGTCACGGTTCTTTACACTCGCAGAGGTGTGTTGCTTTACCCATAAGAGATCTTAACCTTGGTGCCAACCGGGCAATTGTTCCCGTCCACACTTCCTATGGTGTGAGGCCCGGTATAAGGTCTAGCCAATCATGTTCCTCCGCTACCTCGAACACCCACCCTTTTGTAAGATTGTCCTCCCCTATATCCATGATGAGACCGTTCCGGCATTCATATGCCTTCCCCTATCATCATGGATAGACCGCTCCGACACCTTACAATCCCTCATAGACCGCAATACCGTGGGGACTTAAGGCTTCCCCAGCCTACCGCTTGTTCTTCGAACGACAAGTGTCTACGGACCGTGCCGTGGGGACTTAAGGCTTCCTCAGCCTACCGCTTGCCGCCGACAGATACAAGTGTCTACTGGTAAAGCGCATCCGTTGATGAACGAGAGGTGGAAACACTTTTGACTACTCCGTCCCACTCCGGATCTTATGGTTAACACGGATATTACGGCACAAGAATCACTCGGCGACATTTGTTGTTTAATCCTAGATGGATATAAACCCGTGCAATGGAACCTCCACCATATCAACACAATCCATGGTTCCATTGCCCACCACTTAGTCATATTCATAGTTATGAAAGTAGTGGTTTTGATTTTTGTGCAATAGTGATAACCATAATACTTTGCAAGTAATTTGATAGAAATACTCAAATGACATGAGCAAGTGATGAACTTGCCTTTCTTGACGGCAAGATTATGCAGGCAAGGTCTTCGTTACGCAATAACTCCAAATTCTGAAATAGCATCATCGTCCGGTAAGGACGATGTTTAAAAGATTGGCAAGGATGCAATAATGCATAAGAATGAGATGCAATCGCTCTAAGCGTGGCCTAACCCCGATGATTTAGGATTAGTGGGTGGTAATGATTAGTTCAGGATGTGTTGCACTTTTAGAGTGATTCACAAACAGGGTTCTTATTCAGGTTTGTGTTGTTTTAGAATCATAAGCAAGTAGTAAAATGCATAGTAACAATCATACACACCAGGGGATAATAGTTGTATAATAAGTAAAGAGCAGCTTGTTAAGTTTAAATCCTATAGTGCATGGTTGATGATTACTTATTATATAATTCAAAAGAATAACTTTTGAAGAACATGTTCTTTAATAATGAACAAGTATGATAATTAGGTTGGTGGAGTTCTATGGTTGACTATGGTTTCTACTAGTTTCTGGAATAATTATTAGTTGGATTACAACATAGTGAGATTCATTAGAAGTTAGTAATTATAAGGTTGAGCTCAGCCTGGCATTCTAAGCAATTAATCATACAAGGTTGCTATTAAGATTGGTTCATCTTATTGGTGATAGCTAGCTAGGGTTTATAGGTCCTTATAAGCGGTGGTTGTTGATGATTCCTTATTTTCTTCAAAAGAATAACTTTTGAAGAACATACTTCTTAGGTAATAAGAAGTATATCAACTAGGTTGAGGTTGTTTAGGTTTTCTATTTCATTTCCTAAGTAAAGAATTATTGGATCCTAAATAGGGTGGTTCATAATTATGAAGTACTTGTAGGGTTTAATGGAACAGGGTTCTGTAATGTGAATAGTAGGTATGGTTGCTATTAGGTTTCATCACAATGGTGTGATGTTAATTAGGGATAGATAAGGATGATGGCTTTGGTAATAGGATCTAGGTTTACATTTGGTTGACCCTACCTGATTATTTAAGTCTGAGGAAGGTGAATATATGGGATACCCATATATTAGTGATGGTCTTCTACATTTTATGTGAACATAGGTATGTCTTTTAGTTGTTGATGATGGCTTTATGACTAGAAATAAAGTACCATGCTCACCTATTCTAATCTAGGTTTTAGATTGGAAGCAAATTAGGGTTCATAAGAATAAATGGAGCTAGGTTGCCTAATGGTATTAGGGTTTTAGGGTACCACATGAAATTATGGTTTTCTGGTTCTATTACTTGTGTAATTAGGGTTTTCTAAATACTCTAAAGTTCTTGAATTAATAACCTCACTTTAAGGTTGAAGTTATTAATAACTTTGAAATAAAATTAATATTGGATTTGGCATTTTATTATTTTTAAATAATTAATAATTAAGATAATTATTAATTAGGGTTTAAATCCTTCTAATAAGGATTTAATAAGTTAATAGAAAAGGAAAATTAACTTTAATGTTTTCCTTATTTACTTTCTGGTTTTTTATTTATTTTAAACTTTTTTCCAAATTATTGAATTTTAACTAAATTTAGAACTAAAATTAAAGGCTTTAAATAACAGTATTAAATAATTAAATTTTTATTAAAAATAAAAATTTCATATTATATTTTTATTAAATAGAATTTACTTTTATAAGAATTTTGATGTCTTATTTTTATTTTTCTGACTTAAATTGAATTTTGTAAATTTGTTTGAAGTTGCAGCAATTTTCTGGATTTAACTAAAACGGGAAATAACTAAACCTACCTGCATAATTCACCCACGCGAGCCACCGACCGGTGGGGTCACGGCCACGTTGGCTGCCACGTGAGCGAAGACCAAGTCAAAATTGAAACCCGTGCGAGTGAGTTCACTGCCGGCGAGGATTGGCGACGGCGTTGAGGCTACGGACGATTTACGGGCGCGCGGTGATGCTCTAGCTGTTCTACGCGCCACGGGAAGTCTAACGGTGGTAGCGCCGCCCACAATTGGTCGCCGGCACTTGCCCGACGGCAAGGCCGAGCGGCGGAGCTCGCAGATGTTCGGTGCTACGGCGATGCAGGGGGCTAGGGAGAGGGCTACGATGCTCGGGGGACTCAGTGGCTCACCGGGAGCATGATGAGCTTGGCGGCAAGGTCAATGGTGGTCGGCATCGCCGGGAATCATCGGCGTCGGTGTCGGAGAAGACGGTGTCGACGGCGACGCTATGGGTCACCCCGCCTCAATTCCTTTGGCATGATGACCAAGTCGAGCATGGCGATGAGGTTGGTGGTCATGGCGAGGCTCGGGAGGTCCTATTCGACGGCGATGGCCGGAGTCCGAGCGTGCTAGGGTTTCATCCGAGAAGAAATTGGGGGCAAAGGAGGAAGAAACCGAGGCTCGAACTCGTCGTGGGGCTTTTATATGGCGATGAATCGTGCCTCGTCACGACGCCGATGAAGGAGGGATCGCCGGCGAGAGAGGAGAAGAAGAGCACGGCGCAGTCGTCGTCGTCCATGCGCGGAGAGAGGATGAGGACGACTCCTCTCGTTGATATTTCAACGAAGGGGTAAGTTGGCTGGGCCGTGCCGTGGTGTTGGGCTGCTTGGCAGGCTGCTCGCTGGGCCGCGTGGCCGTGTAAGGTCCGGGTAAGCCCCATTTCATTTATCTCATTTATTTATTTTCTCGTTTTATAATTCCGTTTTGAATCCCAATTTGAATTCCTTTGTATTTTGCAGGTTTTGCTTATTTGAATCATACAAGGAATAGTCCAAGGTATTGCAGATACTATAGTGGTGTATTAGAATGTTATTATGGTATTATAACATTGGTTTAGTTATTATTATTGGGATTTGAGTTAAATAGCCATATATGCATTCATTTGGATATTTTCTTTGGAAACATTCAAATTACTTTCCAAATGATTGTTGACTTTACATAATGATATGTAGATTTTTATTTGGTATTATCTTACAAGAAACAATTTCAAAGTAATATTTATTTATGAATTTCTATTAAGAAGTGATTTAATGGCATGATTTCTTGTGCTAAATTATTTCTAAGGACTTGATCTCATATTTGAGAATTTGGTTACTTGCATATGATTTTATGTGA
The DNA here is from genome assembly GCF_022539505.1 of Lolium rigidum. Classification (NCBI taxonomy): domain Eukaryota; kingdom Viridiplantae; phylum Streptophyta; class Magnoliopsida; order Poales; family Poaceae; genus Lolium; species Lolium rigidum. The sequence continues at coordinate 81,246,943 of NC_061511.1, forward strand.
ATACTTATTTGTTAAGGTCTTGTAGGTTTGATTATAACCCCATATCAAAATTAACATTAATGTTATGGTCTATTAACACTTTGAAATACCTTGAGTAGATATTACTCTCCTCAAGGTTGGGTCTTAATTATATAGATAAGTGGTTGATAATCTCACTTATGGTTTAAATTGTGAGTATAAGCACTAGATGTTTCTTAGGTTTAATTAGTGAAGCATAGAACTTAGCTAATGAGCAATTCTAGGGTCCTAATTATATTCATCTAATGGCATGTGGTTTGGAACTCAAATGTGAACTAGGTTTATGGTGATGATCATCCAAGTGATACACAAATTAAGGTTGAGATTTAATTCTAGGTTATAGAGATGGGATGACACCATATTGCATGTGCTAGGGTTAATCTCCCCTAACTATGATAAGGGTTACTTGCTTAATACCTTATGTGCTTCTCTAATTACTAAGGATTTGAGAATTGGTTTTATCTTCTACCAAATAACTTCTATTATTATTCCCAATTTATCATAAGTTAACTACATTGGTTATAGTTCTTTTTATAGTTAACTTTGGTCTTATAGATGAATGGTTTCTCACCATATTAATTATGGAGTTTTACTCTAAGGATTTCTTAGGTTCTTTGTTTTATGAAACATAGATATGGTAGGATTCTACTTATGATCACCAAGTGACCCACAAGTTAAGGTTAGGATATAAGCCTAGGGTTCCTTACTAGTTACCTCCCTATAATTACATGTGGTGAATGATATTTACTCATCTTATTAAGATTTAACTTATCCTCACATATCTCCAAAGCATGATCCTGGATTAGGCATGATCAATTTGTTCTTAATATCTTTACCTCAAGTTCTTAGGGTTTATGATCATTACTCAATTTATAATGATCAAGGTCTGGCTTCCTGAGGTATCTCTCATGGAATGGTTTTTACTTCCATGATCAAGTGTTGTCTTGATCAACTAAGCATAATCTCTCTCTTATAGTTTCTTAGATGGTCATGGCTATGGTTGTTTCAATAGATTATATCCCAGGAGAATGCCTGAGATATCCCGTTAGGGTTTTACTTAAACAATGTTGATATTATCTTCTGGATATATAGATAGTTTTCCCCCTTACATTCAAGTGTTGGCTTAACTTTCTTGAGTGTAACACTTTAGCTTGAGCTTCCCCATAAATGAATAGTTATTCTAGGGTTTCTCTTAAAGATAATGATTTGAATTCATGGATTTATATCCAAGGTTTAACTCAAAGGTTGTTATTACTTCTCTAATAAATGATGTAGGACTCTCATCCCCCTAGGTTGGATGTATAATAACATGGAATAGAGAAGGATAAATATTTCTAGAGTTGATCTCCTTATTATGTTCCCAAGATTGAAATGGAATAAATACCATGAGGTTCATGGTAGGATCATGGATTAGTTTAAGACATGGAAAAGATAAGTCAAGAATGGTTTCTCCAACTATTGTTACTTGATTTCCAATTAAATGGATGTTCATATGTTATGGCAAGGATTACCATGTTGTGTTCTTTTGTATGATCAAGCAATTGATCATTGAGTAAAGTGTTGTTGTGTTGAATATCAATTCCATTTGATCTAACCCCTTAGATCAAATCCTCTCTACCCAAAACAAGGTTTTAACAAAGTCACATTGAGGTTTATAGCGCTTGACTTGATGAGCTACTTCAATTCCACCAAGGTCAAGTGAAACTTCAGTTACTGTGACTGTTTTACTTCAAAGCGCGAAAATTCCCCAGATTTTCTATGCATGAATGCAGTGCACACATCTGTTTACTCTATTTTTGTAACCCCAATACCTGGGATATTACACACCTCTAGTGAACTGTGGATCCCGGTCCATTCTTTAATACTGAAATACAAATCTGCTGCAATACTTGTTCTTTACTGTTTTCTCTGCAAACAATCATCTTCCACACAATACGGTTAATCCTTTGTTACAGCAAGCCGGTGAGATTGACAACCTCACTGTTTCGTTGGGGCAAAGTACTTTGGATTGTGTTGTGCAGGTTCCACGTTGGCGTCGGAATCCCTGGTGTTGCGCCGCACTACATCCCGCCGCCATCAACCTTCAACGTGCTTCTTGGCTCCTCCTGATTCGATAAACCTTGGTTTCTTTCTGAGGGAAAACTTGCTGCTGTGCGCATCATACCTTCCTCTTGGGGTTCCCAACGAACGTGTGAAATACACGCCATCAAGCATATTTTCTGGCGCCGTTGCCGGGGAGATAAAGACACGCTGCAAGGGGAGTCTCCACGTCTCAACCTCTTTACTTTGTTTTTGTCTTGCTTTATTTTATTTACTACTTTGTTTGCTGCACTTATATCAAAACACAAAAAAATTAGTTGCTAGCTTTACTTTATTTACTGTCTTGCACTCTATATCAAAAACACAAAAAAAATTAGTTTACCTGCATTACTTTACTTGATTCATCATGTTTCCTTTTAATTTTACCACAAAAAACATACCGGTAGGACGCGGGTCTATAATTGGGAGAAACAATATAGAAGAATTTTTCAGTCATGTTAGTACCGTTGAAGATTTTGAAGATAGACACTTGGTAGAACTTGCTCCTACTTATGAAATTGCTGCTGCTGCTTTAGTTCGCATGTTGGAAACTAAATTTGTTAATCTCAATCCTATAATCCAACTGTTATCACCAGAATTTGACCGAGTCAGAGGTGGGCCGCGATCAAGATGGGCTTGAAGATTATCTACATGGAAGAAATATGTGAATCGGCCTGTATATGCAAAGTTTGGGCTAGTTAGCCTGTGTATCTTAAATATAGTAGATCGCATCTTAGTTTAGAGGTTAGAGTTTTACCCGTGCACGGTTCGGTGCACGCCTGAATTAGAAAGTCCCCTGGACTATAAATATGTATCTAGGGTTTATGGAATAAACAACAACCAACGTTCAACACAAATCAATCTCGGCGCATCGCCAACTCCTTCGTCTCGAGAGTTTCTCCGGTAAGCACCATGTCTGCCTAGATCGCATCTTGCGATCTAGGCAGCATAAGCTTATTTACGTTGTTCATGCGTTGCTCGTGCTCGAAGCCTTTTTGATGGCGAGCAACGTAGTTATCTTAGATGTGTTAGGGTTAGCATTGTTCTTCGTATCATATCGTTGTCGTAGTGCAACCCTTATACATCTAGCCGCCCTTACACCTATCTTAGGTGTAGGGGCGGCACCCCGCTTGATCATTGTTTAGTAGATCCGATCCGTTACGGTTGCTCCTTGTTCTTCAAGGATTAGTTTAACATCCGCAATAGTTAGGCCTTACAAAGGGTTGGAGGATCCAGCGGCGTGTAGGGTGTAGTTTGCTAGCCCTAGACAGGATGTTCCGGGGATCAACCTCGTGTTGGTTTTTAGGCCCTGTCTAGGATCGGCTTACGATCACCGTACGCGAGCGCGAGGCCCAATCGTGAGTAGGATGATCCGATTATGCGGTGAAAACCCTAAATCGTCGTAGATCGCATTAGCTTTATCTTGATCAAGCAGGACCACCATATATTCGGACACCTTGTACGAATCATGGGTGGATCGGCTCTTGGAGCCGATTCACAGGATAACCTGAGAGCCGATCGAGGCTCGTATTTAATGTTTACGTGTATGCCATGCAGGAAACTAAGCGAGGCATCATTCAACACCTTCCTGACCAGGTATAGGTCAGGTGGCACGCCCTTGCGACAGCATCGGACGTGTGACAAGAAGGCTTTGCGGGCCGTCGCTCTGAGGGACTAGGGCCAGCCGCAGCCCTGAGTTGTTCCCGGCTCTACGGTGTTGCCGTCGCTGCCCGCCGGTGGGTTTCCGACCGCAACACATTCTCGGCACGCCCGGTGGGACCATCTTCGACATCTACCGCATCGCCATCTACATCCGAGATGGCGGAGAGCACTCCGGTCAAGTACGAGGACCCGACCGACGAGCTCAAGAAGAAGCATGACGAGATCAAGGCGGTCCTCGAAGCCGACCTCATCGGCTCTTTCCACGGAACCCGCTCCCATGGCATCGGGTGGAAGGGGTTCTCACCGAAGGCGCGCTCGATGGAGTGGACCTGTCCTCCCCGTCGAAGAACGCACCGAGGTCGCCGCGACAGGAGATCAACTTCATGGTGGCTCATTCGCTGCACCGCCACTCGAGAGCCCGGTGAACACTTTGGAGCGTGTCGCTCCGCGCGTGATCCAGGAAATCATGAGCCACCGGTATTCTCCGTCGGGACCAGCTGCGGGGACTTACCAAGGAGAGATGCCACTCCAGTCCCGGCCACCGCTGCCGTTCGCGTTGGCAGCGCCAGAAGTGCCGAACTCATCGGCATACGTCGTCTACAAGATTGGTGGTGACCCTAGTGACTACCAATTCCTACATGAGGCGCCCAAGGAGATCCCGCACGGATACACGTGCGCATACGTGCCAGACTGCAGCAGCTGGGCACTCTCGAGCCAGGTTGCAACGGCGGGGACTTCCGGAACGAGCAGGAGGAACGTCGGCAGCAGATCTTGAGAAGCGGACGTGGCTAGCTAAATACGCCACTCCGACAAACCTCCGGAGCTCAGCTCCTGCGGCTTGGCTCGGAACTGGAAAAGCAAGCATGGCTGGCTAAGTATGCCACCCCGGCGAATCTTCGGGGTTCGACACCTTCAGCCATCACCGCGGATCAGATTTGTACAATTCGAAAGACCAATTCGGCATGATGCCGAAAAGGAAGACGTTCGGCTATACCAAGCCGTACCCCAACGAGTACGAATTGATCCCGCTACCACCCAAATATCGGCTCCCGGACTTCACAAAGTTTAGTGGATCGGATGGCTCCAGCTCCATCGAGCATGTGAGCCGATATTTGGCACAGCTCGGGCACGATCTCAGCATCAGACGAGCTGCGTGTGAGGTTCTTCGCACAGTCCCTCACAGGATCGGCTTTCGGGTGGTACACATCGCTGCCACCGAACTCAATCCGGACTTGGAAGCGGTTGGAAGAGCAGTTCCATGAGCGGTATCACTCGGAGGCTTCCGAGGCTGGCATTGCCGATCTAGCACAAGTACGACGAAGCGCGGGAAACAGGTGTCGGAATACATCCGGCGCTTCAGGACCGTGAGGAACCGATGCTATTCGGTTCACGTAAGTGAAAAAGAAGCAGTCGAGTTGGCGGTGTTGGGTCTCTCATCATCGATCAAATTCGTGGCCTCCCAAGCAGACTACCCTTCATTGGCGCACATGGTGCAGAAGCTGTCAGCATATGAACAGCGCCACCCAGATGTTTACCAGGACAAATTCAAGCGTGCGGTGGTCCTGGTTGAGGCGGACGAGGATGAAGGTGCTGCGGGAGATCAAGAGGTAGCAGTGGCTGAATGGGCTCGGGCGGCAAGCCCCGTGTCCTGTAAGTGGGTTAAGCCACAAGGTCCTCCAAAAGGGTTCGACTTCGACGTGACCAAAGCTGAGCAGATTTTCGACCTCTTACTCACGGAGAAGCGGCTAAAGGTACCCGAAGGCCACAAGATCCCCACGGTGCAGGAGTTGAACGGAAAGCCATACCGCAAGTGGCATAACACGTTCGCCCACACCACCAACGACCGCGAGGTGTGGCGTCGGCGGATCCAAATGGCGATAGAAAAAGGGCGGCTAATTTTCAACCGAGTACGCCATGAAGGTCGACACACACCCCTTCCCCGCCGTTAACATGGTGGAGTATACTTACCATGGAGGGTGCCAGCCAGATTTCTCGTGCAATATCAACATGGTGGGACTCGGGCACCACTGCGGTAAGGACGGAGATGAGGGCAGCTGCTCTCATAGCAAAGACACAGAGGAAGCCGCTCCACGCGATCGGCTCCGCCACGACGGCAAGCGCTACGTCACGAGAGGGAGAAGTGAAGAACATAAGATATCGGCGACCTCTCTCGATCACCTCCTCAACAAGTATGCGAGTCGGTATGACCAACGCCGACGATCCAGCGATGATGATGAAAAAGATCGTGCCGGCTAGGGACGACAGGAGACGTCGTCGGCATGATCACGACGAGGAGCGATATGAGCGCCACGCCAAGGAAAAGTCGAGGGAGCAAGACGACGTGGATAGGCACCGGGACTGCCCCTTCTTCGGACACTCGCTGGGATTCGGGAATGAGCCGATTGCCTACAATCGGCAACCGCCCGAATGCAAACAAAAGAAGAAGGATGCAGCTAACGTGTCCGTGTTCAAGCGTCTAGGGCCTCTCCCGCCTCGGAACAAGCATGTTGAGTCCGCACGGATGGAAGATCTCGAGGAACTAGAGGACGAGGGATGAAGAAGAAGACAAGTATCATCGGCCAAGGTGGTGCCCCGATGGGCTCGGCCGTTCCCGAAGCGAAGGGTTCAGCGTCTGCGTGGGTTGGAAGAAGCTGAAAGATTATACCTGCACACGTTGAGGAAGGCACGGCCTGATCTGGCTGCCAAAATTCAGCGAACCCTGGACGAAGAAGGTCGGCCACAAAGGAAAGAGTGGCGCCCCAGACAAAGGAAAGCCGATGATGAAACATCGGCTGGCACAAACATGGTCTTCATCCTTCCGACGGAGTTTTGCGCTCCAGGATTAGACGAAGCACCTATGGCACAACTGGACTGCGACCCACGGCCGGTCATCTTTGAGAAGCCGCGAGAGAGAAGCTACAGGCATCTGAAGGCCTTGTACTTGCGAGGTTACATCAATGGGCAGCCTGTCAGCAAAATGTTGGTGGACACCGGAGCGGCAGTTAACATTATGCCATACTCCATGCTACGTCGGTTGGGATGCTCTAGCTCGGATCTGATCAAGACCAATGTTACACTGAGCGATTTCAACGGCCAAGCATCTGACGCACAAGGTGTTCTGAATGTGGATCTGACCGTAGGAAGGAAAACCGTCCCTACGACGTTCTTTATCGTCGACGACAAGAGCTCCTATGCTGTCCTACTAGGGAGAGATTGGATCCACGCCAATCTGTTGCATTCCATCCACAATGCACCAGTGCCTAATACAGTGGGATGGAGATGAAGTAGAAGTCGTCCACGCAGATGATTCAGCCGAGATTTTGACGGCTGGCATGAACGTTTGGGAGACATCAGGCCAAGAGCCACTCTCAGGCATCAATTTGGACGACTGCGAGCGCATCGACGTGACAAAGAACGGGGTTAGGCTGGTTTTATCCACCGGATTGACCGTGTAACGAACACAACATCGATGGACGAACGTGGCGATGCCGATCCAGGAGATCGGCCCCAAGGATGTATGGAGGAACGTTGCAAAAACCTTCATCGAGCAAGCAACAGGGAGGCCGATTCCAGCGATCGGCCAAAAAATTATCCTCACCATCCATTCTGCTTGGGCTCAACTCCAATCTAATGGGCAATGGGGTTACGTCGGCTAATGAGCTAGAAGAAGTCCACACTGGTCCTAATCAAGCTGACGTTCGCATAGAGTGCCTTGACTGAGCACAGAGCCGATTTCGGCAGTTACTGCGGGAATCGGCTCGGGGGGCACCTAATCGGATGAACATGTGCAGATGTACATGTGTGCGGTGAAATGTTAGGGGCCGATAGAAAAATCGGCCTGTAAAAATGAAAATTTTTCACGCATGATATCGCAAATGTACAAAGCCGATGCACGGCCATCGACTCTAGCAGATGACACGGGACAACCAGCCGATGTTCATGGCACAGTCGATGCTGTCTAGCAGTCAATGCCGCTGGTGAGTATCTACATAGACATTCAACGGATGAAGGGGTGATCGGCTTTGGCTGGCTCGCATGGTAGTTCTCTTGGACATGAGTCGAACCCAGGTCCATTTGTCCGAATAGCGTGCCCTCGTCTCTGTTTCGCCTTGATTGAGACTCGGGGGCAGCTAGCCCGGTGGATGCTCGTTTTTGAAAGCCGATTGGGTGGCCATCGGCTAGTCCTGCGTCGCGATTTTCGTCAAGGGTGGTGATCCGACGGAACTCAAACTCATTGATCGAAAGGATGAAGGATAGATTCATGAAGGCTTGATGCGCCGACATCGGCTTATTGAGCATTGACCAAGATTGCACGATCACCCCGTGCGTCAAAGAGATGAAGGACGGATTTTGAGAAACCGATGCGTTGCCATCGGCTCATTGAGAATCGGCTTAAAAGAAATCAGCAAAATCAAATTGGGGAAACTTCTCCATTAACGAACGGGATTTCTTACAAAGAAAGAGCCGGTTGCTCAAAGAAGGAAGAACAAAAGAAGGGTCTGTTGACCAATCTACTATTACTAGGCCTACACTAGTAGATCCTAGTCTACGGGCCGTCGCTGCCCTCGTCGTCATCCTCGGAGCTCTCATCGGCACTACTGCCGATGGGCTCCTCGTCGGCTGCTCCCGTAGCCCTCTACGGGAGCTTCATCCTCCTCTTCATCATCACTGCTGTCGTTGTCCCACCACATGCGGAGGCGTTTCGCCGGCGGGTAGCCCTCGAGGGAGTCGTCGTCGTCGTCGTCTTCCTCTTCCTCTTCTTCAGAGGAGGGGCAGCCGTCCCAGGGGAACTGGTCATCCTCGCTTTCCGATTCTAGTTCCCCGTCGGCGAGGAACTGGAGATCTTCATCCCCGCTGGTCAAGGACTGGTCGTCCTCGGACCAGATGGAGGAGGCGTGGTCTTCCTGGTCCCATTCTTCTGGTGCGCGGATGTCCTCCGGCGTCTCGCGGGAGGAGGAAGACCCGTAGGAGAGACCGGAAGAGGAAGAGGAGGAGGAAGACATGGTGGCGCAGGAGGGTTTTTTGGGTGCTAATGCGAGGAGGATGAAGGAGAAGCAAACTGTTTGGAACAATTAAATAAAAAGGGGATATGGTGGAGATTCAATGCCACAGCAGTTTCCGAGGAAGTGGTGCCTAAAAATAAAATAAAAACTTATTCGCAGGCCACGCGGAGAAGTGGAGGCAAGGCATCGTGATGAAGGATACTGCAGCGGTTCTGCTCTGCCACGACATGACCCGACGAAGCGAAAGCGTAATGATTTTGGAAATGTCATTTCCAAAACCAGGGGGCATGTGTTATCACCAGAATTTGACCGGATCAGAGGTGGGCCGCGATCGAGATGGGCTTGAAGATTATATACAGAAGAAATACGTGAATCGGCCTCATATGCAAAGTTTGGGCTAGTTTGCCCTTGTATCCGTACCATAGTAGGATACGTGTCTTGGATTAGGAGTTAGAGTTTTACCCGTGTACGATTAGGTGCACGCCTGAATTAGAAAGTCCCCGGACTATAAATATGTATCTAGGGTTTATGAAATAAACAACAACCAACGTTCAACACAAATCAATCTCGGCGCATCGCCAACTCCTTCGTCTCGAGGGTTTCTCCGGTAAGCACCATGCTGCCTAGATCGCATCTTGCGATCTAGGCAGCATAAGCTTATTTACGTTGTTCATGCGTTGCTCGTGCTCGAAGCCTTTTTGATGGCGAGCAACGTAGTTATCTTAGATGTGTTAGGGTTAGCATTGTTCTTCGTATCATATGCTTTGTCGTAGTGCAACCCTTATACATCTAGCCGCCCTTACACCTATCTTAGGTGTAGGGGCGGCACCCCGCTTGATCATTGTTTAGTAGATCCGATCCGTTACGGTTGATCCTTGTTCTTCAAGGATTAGTTTAATATCCGCAATAGTTAGGCCTTACAAAGGGTTGGAGGATCCAGCGGCGTGTAGGGTGTAGTTTGCTAGCCCTAGAAGGATGTTCCGGGGATCAACCTCGTGTTGGTTTTTAGGCCCTGTCTAGGATCGGCTTACGATCACCGTACGCGAGCGCGAGGCCCAATCGTGAGTAGGATGATCCGATTATGCGGTGAAAACCCTAAATCGTCGTAGATCGCTTTAGCTTTATCTTGATCAAGCAGGACCACCATATATTCGTACACCTCGTACGAATCATGGATGGATCGGCTCTTTGAGCCGATTCACAGGATAACCTGAGAGCCGATCGAGGCTCGTATTTAATGTTTACGTGTATGCCATGCAGGAAACTAAGCGAGGCATCATCCAACACCTTCCCGACCAGGTATAGGTCGGGTGGCACGCCCTTGCGACGAGCATCGGACGTGTGACCAGAAGGCTTTGCGGGCCGTCGCTCTGAGGGACCAGGGCCAGCCGCAGCCCTGAGTTGTTCCCGGCTCTATGGTGTTGCCCGTCGCTGCCCGCCGGTGGGTTTCTGACCGCAACAATATCTGAGGATCATGCACGTAAATTGGCTTAATTTTCTGAGCTACCTACAGGGAGGTAGACCCAGATTCGTGACAGCAAAGAAATCTGGAACTGCGCAGTAATCCAAATCTAGTACTTACTTTACTATCAAAGACTTTACTTGGCACAACAAAACATAAAACTAAGATAAGGAGAGGTTGCTACAGTAGTAAACAACTTCCAAGACTCAAATATAAAACAAAAATACTGTAGCAAAATAACACATGGGTTATCTCCCAAGAAGTTCTTTCTTTATAGCCATTAAGATGGGCTCAGCGAGTTTTAATGATGCACTCGCAAGAAATAGTATTTGAAGCAAAAGAGAGCATCAAGAGGCAAATTCAAAACACATTTAAGTCTAAAATGCTTCCTATGCATAGGAATCTTGTAAATAAACAAGTTCATGAAGAGCAAAGTAACAAGCATAGGAAGATAAAACAAGTGTAGCTTCAAAAATTTCAGCACATAGAGAGGTGTTTTAGTAACATGAAAATTTCTACAACCATATTTTCCTCTCTCATAATAATTTTCAGTAGCATCATGAGCAAACTCAACAATGTAACTATCACATAAAGCATTCTTATCATGAGTCTCATGCATAAAATTATTACTCTCCACGTAAGCATAATCAATTTTATTAGTTGTAGTGGGAGCAAATTCAACAAAGTGGCTATCATCATATATAGGAGGCATATTGTAATCATAAAAGAAAATTTTCTCCTCAATGCTTGGGGGACTAAAAAGATCATGCTCATCGAGCCAGCTTCCCCAAGCTTAGAATTTTCCATAGCATTAGCAACAATGGTGTTCAAAGCATCCATAGTAATAACATTCCCATTAGCATGCATATAAAGTTCCATGGGTTTTTTAATTCTCTCTTCAAACTCATCATGTCCTAATTCAAGATAAAGTTCATAAAGATCTCTCATATTTTTGTTGTTTTCCATTATGCTTAACTAGTGAAATAAAAACATGCATGATATTAAGTAAAGTAAAACAAGTAACTAATTATTTTGTGTTTTTGATATAGCAAACAAGATAGCAAATAAAGTAAAACTAGCAACTAATTTTTTTGTGTTTTGATATAATGCAGCAAACAAAGTAGTAAATAAAATAAAGCAAGACAAAAACAAAGTAAAGAGATTGATAAGTGGAGACTCCCCTTGCAGCGTGTCTTGATCTCCCCGACAACGGCGCCAGAAAAAGAGCTTGATGGCGTGTATTTCACACGTTCATTGGGGAACTCCAAGAGGAAGGTATGATGCGCACAGCAGCAAGTTTTCCCTCAGAAAGAAACCAAGGTTTATCGAACCAGGAGGAGCCAAGAAGCACGTTGAAGGTTGATGGCGGCGGGATGTAGTGCGGCGCAACACCGGGGATTCCGGCGCCAACGTGGAACCTGCACAACACAACCCAAGTACTTTGCCCCAACGAAACGGTGAGGTTGTCAATCTCACCGGCTTGCTCGTAACAAAGGATTAACCGTATTGTGTGGAAGATGATTGTTTGCGGAGAAAACGGTAAAAACAAGTATTGCGACAGATTTGTATTTCGGTATTAAAGAATGGACCGGGGTCCACGATTCACTAGAGGTGTCTCTCCCATAAGATAAAAGCATGTTGGGTGAACAAATTACGGTCGGGCAATTGACAAATAGAGAGGGCATAACAATGCACATACATGTCATGATAAGTACGAGTGAGATTTAATTGGGCATTACGACAAAGTACATAGACCGCCATCCAAGCTGCATCTATGCCTAAAAAGTCCACCTTCGGGTTATCGTCCGAACCCCCTCCGGTATTAAGTTGCTAAGCAACGGACAATTGCATTAAGTATGGTGCGTAATGTAATCAACAACTACATCCTCGGACATAGCGCCAATGTTTTATCCCTAGTGGCAACGGACACGGCACAACCTTAGAACTTTCGTCACTTCGTCCCGGTGTCAATGCGAGGCATGAACCCACTATCGAGCATAAATACTCCCTCTTGGAGTTAAGAGTAAAAACTTGGCCGAGCCTCTACTAATAACGGAGAGCATGCAAGATCATAAACAACACATATGTAATAACTTGATAATTAACATAACATGGTATTCTCTATCCATCGGATCCCGACAAACACAACATAGAGTATTACGAGATAGATGATCTTGATCATGTTAGGCAGCTCACAAGATCCAACAATGAAGCACAATGAGGAGAAGACAACCATCTAGCTACTGCTATGGACCCATAGTCCAGGGGTGAACTACTCACTCATCACTCCGGAGGCGACCATGGCGGTGTAGAGTCCTCACGGGAGATGAATCCCCTCTCCGGCGGGGTGCCGGAGGAGATCTCCGGAATCCCCCGAGATGGGATTGGCGGCGGCGGCGTCTCTGGAAGGTTTTCCGTATCGTGGTTTTTTCGCATCAGGGGTTTCGCGACGAAGGGTTTAAGTAGGCGGAAGGGCGGAGTCGGAGGGCTGACGAGGGGCCCACACCATAGGGCGGCGCGGGCCCCCCTTGGCCACGCCGCCTTGTGGTGTCGCCACCTCGTGGCCCCACTTCGTATGCTCTTCGGTCTTCTGGAAGGTTCGTGGCAAAATAGGACCCTGGGTCTTCGTTTCGTCCAATTCCGAGAATATTTCGTTACTAGGATTTACGAAACCAAAAACAGCGAGAAAACGACAAGCGGCACTTCGGCATCTTGTTAATAGGTTAGTTCCAGAAAATGCACGAATATGACATAAAGTGTGCATAAAACATGTAGGTATCATCAATAATATGGCACAGAACATAAGAAATTATCGATACGTCGGAGACGTATCATGGACTCACGCTGGGGTCCCTCTCAGGTAGGTGTGGACTTGGCTGCTCACGAGGACTGCTACCAGGAGGAGTCGATGGCATTTGCTGCTCATGTGTAGGAGTCGGTGGCCTTTGCAAAAGGACGACGTACTTCTTCGGCCATAGGGCGAAACCGTGCTTGACATCGGCCAGTGTCCTCTCATCTTCACCTCTAGGAATATCAAGCTCCACTGTTTTAAAACCCGGAACAACTTCATCCACCCCGACACGAACACAGCCAGGTAGAATGGGCATATGATGGTGCATTGCTCCATCTTCACTTGGGTACACATAGCCGACTGCCACCTTAACGGACGCGGTCCTGAATAACATATGTAGCTCGCAATCTATCTTCTCCGTGACATAATCCACGGGGTAGCTTCCTCCACATCCGTCAAGATGCGAGGAACTGATACTGCTTCTTCGCTGAGATGGGGCAGCATCGGCTTGTGGATCCTGTAGAAACAGCGGCTGATCAGGTGCCTTCTGATTTTTCTCAAGCGCCTCCACCCTATTTAACAATTCCGCTAACATGTCGGCGTCCTTCTTCTTCTTTCGCGAACGGCTTCTATAAGTGTCGGCGCTGTCCGGCCACGCTTCCTTCATGGTGAGACACAGGCGAGCTCGTACCCGTCCAACGTGTTCAGGGTTCCCCAGAGCGAGTGTTAGCTCGTCATTCTCTCGATCGGGAATGTACTCTCCCTTTCTGACCTTTTCAATTGCATCTACAAGCTTCAGTACGATTGCCTCAATTTTTTCCTTCCATTTTCCCTTCGCAACGATTAGCCCTGTCTTTGGGTCCAACCCTGCCCCATGAGCGAACAACCAGAACTTGGACCGTTCGGGCCGGTCCCATGTACGTGGAGTGATTCCTGCATTCATCGGTTTATTTTCAAACGCTGTCCACTTTGGAATGGCACTCTTGTAGCCACCGACCCCAAATGATGCGGAAGTTTCTTCTTTGAAGCATTTTCGGTATTTTTCTTCGATCGGGACACAAAAGTAGACGATTGCTTATACCTCTTAAATGCGGGCCAGTGATCTTTTATCTTCACTAGATTTTCATTCTTATCATCGAATACTGGATCTTCATTCTTATATTTGTCCCATAAATTTTTCTTCCAGGACTGGAATTGTATGGCCATCTTCTTCCATGTCCATTCCTTGACTTTATTCTTCTGGCATTCCGTCATGTCTTCCGGTAGGCTGAACTTTGTCAGTAGCGTGTCCCAAAGAAATTTTCTCATCGTGTCGTTGACATAACTAGCATCACTCTCCGCGTTCTTCGGCTTATGCCACTCTTGAATGCTGATCGGTACATGGTCCCTAACCAGAACTCCGGCTTGACTTGTAAATTTGCGCCAAAACTCTTTGGGATGCTCCGGTTCACCATTAGCCTTGAATGCCGTGAGGGCTAACCTGTCCTCGCCCTTTAGCAGTTGGGTCGGGCCTCGTTTTGTTCTAACAGACTTGCTCGATGATCCAGAAGGCTAAAAGAAAAAAAATTATTCGTTAATAAGTGCAATACATATAAATGAATGCATCTAGGGATGAACATAGACTAATTGATACATAAATATACACCTCGCCGGAGTTTGTGATGGACACTTCGTTGTCTCTTCTAATTTGTTCAAATTCAAGTCCCTCGCCGAAATCATTCAGAAAGTCTTGGAACTCGTTGTCATCTCCATCGGGTTCCGTACCACGGGCACTATCATAGATCAATTTCTGCACCGCTTCTCCCCCCTCCTCATCTCGGACGAAGGTGTCGTCCTCCATACCTCAATGTCACTGCAAAATTAAGAAAGCAATTATATTTCATTCATCATGTCATGATCATATAACAGATTGCTAGATGGATAATAATTGAAATGAAGAAAGCAAAAAACCCTAACGGACCGCCACGGACTCGGCTATTTCTCGACCCTAACTCTATGTCGCCGCGGCACCGCCACAGACTCGTTTCTATTTTTTCGAGCACCAAAGGTTGATAGGGCGGCGGCCACGACATGGGTGGCGGCCATAACGTCGGCGTGAAGGGGTTCGTGTCCAACCTCGTCGGCGGCAGCAAAGGCCACGGGTACGGGTATCCGCACGCCCACCGATAGCTGCTGCAACTAGTAAAATCCAAACTAGTAAAAAGGAAAAAGATTCCGTCGTCGTCTCCCGCGAGCACATAGCTGCTGCAACTAGTAAAATCCAAAGATTCCGTCGTCGGTGTAACAAAAATCCATACGTATCGTGTCTATCCGTTAGTGTAGCATTCCTGAAATCCGCTGCAACCAAACCAGTACGAGACGTAACTCAAAATCGTGGAGTGCCTTAAGAGTTTCAGCGCGCGCACTTCAGAGTTTCAGCGCGTACGACCTCTCGACGACGAGGGACAGGGACAGAAACGCGATGAGGGCGACCACCAGCGCGGCGGCCACCGCGTCGAGCATCCCCTGCAGCGTGGCGCCGGGGCTCAGTTAGAAGACCGCCGCCGTCGCGGCCGCCTGCCACATCTTTCCCAGCGCGAACACCGCCTCCTTGTCCTTGAAGAGGAGCCCGATCAGCGCGCTCAGCCCCTGTACCTCTGCCGCCTCTCCGCACCGCCCCGGAGTCGAGCAGGACGAGGCACGGCTACAGCGGCCACGGGCACGGGCATGCCGCCAGCTCCTACCCTCCGCACGGCAGCGCGGCATTTCATCGAACAGGCCGCGGGCGTGCGTGAGGGGAGGCCACCAGCGAGCGCGGCGCAGCAGTCACGCGCGCGCGGGCTCCTCCCAGCGAGGCGTGCGGCGGCCAGGGAGGCGAGGCGAGGGAGGCGAGGCGAGGGAGGGAGAGGAGGCGGTCATCACCTCTGTTGCCGGCGCGGGCGACGACGCGGGCGACGGCGACGGCGCGGAGCTGCGGGCGACGCGGCGACGACGGTGCGGGCGACGGCGCGGGCGATGGCGGCGGCGCGGAGCGGCGGGCGGCGCGTGGAGCTGCGGGCGACGGCGCGGGCGACGGCGGCGGCGCGGCAGAGCTTCTTCGGGCCTGTGCGCGCGGCGGTTTTTTTTTGCAAAGTGCCACGCGCTAAGTGTTAACACAGTGGAGGCACCTTTGGTACCGGTTGGTACTACGCGGCCGGTGCTGAAGATGTCTTTCGATGCTCGGTTGGTGGATGCCAGCAGTGCCAAAGGTTTTTTTATTTTTCTGTTTCCTTTTCTTTTCCTTTTCTTTTGCTGTTTCTCTTTCTTTTCTTTTTCTTTTATGTTTTCTTTTTTTTTTGCTGTTTCTTTTTTTTTCTTTTTCTTTTATGTTTTCTTTTCTTTTGCCGTTTCTTTTTCTTTTCTTTTTCTTTTCTTTCTTTTCTTTTCCTGTTTCTTTTTCTTTATTTTCTATTTATTTTTCCTATTTATTTTTTCTATTACTTTTCTTTTTTCCTTTCTTTTCTATTTCTTTTCTATTTATTTTTTCTATTGCTTTTATTTTTATTTTTCTTTTCTATTTCTTTTCTTTTCTTTTCTATTTTATTTCTTTTCTTTACTCTCGCCACGACGCCGTCCGCGCGGGAAAATTTCCCGCCCCGACGCCGCGCGGGAAACTTTTCCGCCACGACGCCGCGCGGGACACTTTCACGCCACGACGCCGCGCGGGATACTTTCCCGCCATGACGCCGGGCGGGAAACTTTCCCGGCCACGACGCCGCGCGGGAAACTTTCCTGCCACGACGCCGCGCGTGGGAGAAAAAAGGCGAGAAAGAAAGGGCGGGAATAAAATTTTATTACGATTGAACTCGAATTAAAAGTACATAGCGCAAGCGAAAATTAAGATACATGGCCAGATTTGACTGTTGGAGTCATTCTGTCATACTCGTGCCTAGCCCTATAGTAGTCGCCACTGTAGTCGTCGTAGTCGTTGTCATCATCGTCGCTGGCATCGGGGTCGCGGTAGTCGAACCTCGGCGGGAGAGCCCGCGTGGGCTGGGACTGAGGGTAGCGCAGGCGGGGGCCACGGTAGGCCATGACGCCCTGGAGAGTCCGGCCGCGCCACCACAGCCGACGGCCGGCCTCGTTGAAGTTCGAAGGAGGCGGGCCGCCCTCCTCGTGCCCGGCATGCGCCCTCTCACGCCGATTGATGAAGAAGCTTTCCCAAGTCGGGCCGTAGTCGGGATGCCAGCGGGGATTCCTTCGCTGCTGCGGCGTGAGCTCGAAGTAGTAGTGGTTCGTGATGGCCATCTCGCGCGCCACACCTAGAGGGACTGGAGGGACCGGTACGCCTCCGACGCTTAGCAACCATCCGGTCGGGACGCGGTACCCCGGCGGGCATGGGTAGTTCGAGGCGCAAAGCGCCTCCGCCTCCCGGGGGGTTAGAGATACGATGGAAGCCATGGGAGAGAATGATGAGGTTTGCAGATATGAGTCTAGATGTGATATGTAAATGGAGGCCAAGCCTACATATATATAGGCGGGATGACGGAGGCGGGAAGACAGAGGCGGGAACCGGTGGAAAGCGCGGGAAGAAAATAGGCGGGAATGCAATGGCGCGACAAACCTTTAGTACCGGCTGGTGGGTGCAACCAGTACTAAAGGTGGTTTTTCTGTCATGTAACAAAACTGTCGGTGGGATAAGGATGCGTGGGTAACCTTTAGTACCGGCTGGTGGGTGCAACCGGTACTAAATGTGGTTTTTATGTCATGTAACAAAAGTGTCGGTGGGATAAGGACGCGTGGGTAACCTTTAGTACCGGCTGGTGGGTGCAACCGGTACTAAAGCTGTCGGCAGGATAAGGACGCCCTGCTCGATGAGATAAAACATGTAGCGCACGACGCCACGTCGGAGGAAGAAGACAATGTAGAAGCGGCGCCGTGCCTATAAAAGGAGCATCGATACGCCATGGCAAGCAGCTGAACAAGCCAACATGGATGGAGAGTTTCATCACCATGGATGGAGGAAAGGGTTGGGAAATCTCCCGTGGCGGAACTTGTCGAAGATGCCCTTGGTGCACATGCCCTATGGCATCTTCGGAAGTTCCGCCTCGGAAAAATTTCCCTGCAAGCCCGTGAAAGACTCCATCTCCTCTAACAATGTTGGGGAAAGGGTTGGGAAATCTCCCGTGGAGGAACTTGTCGAAGATGCCCTTGGTGCACACGCCCTATGGCATCTTCGGAAGTTCCGCCTCGGAAAAATTTCCCCTGCAAGCCCGTGAAAGACTCCATCTCCTCTAACAATGTTGGGGAAAGGGTTGGGAAATCTCCCGTGGCGGAACTTCTCGAATATGCCATTGGTGCACATGCCCTATATATGGCATATTCGGAAGTTCCGCCTCGGAAAAATTTCCCTGCAAGCCCGTGAAAGCTACTTAACTAGTAAAACAAGCCAACCATCTCCATTGTTAATATCTTACATACAGTAACATCCCTATATCTAGCTAGTCTTCTGAGTTTTCTTCGTCTGTTTCCCTTTCTTCTTACTGCGACGCAACCATGGACAATCTTCATTGTTTAAGATGATGCTTGGGTCAATTTTTACCTTGAAGGGTGCAATATCGTCAAACTTATTATAATCTTCTGACATGTCTGTCTTGTCCTCTACTCCCACGATGTTTCTTTTTCCTGAAAGAACTATGTGCCGCTTTGGCTCATCGTATGTTGTGTCCTCTTGGCTTTTTTTTTTCCTTTTTTCGGTTTGCTAGACATATCCTTCACATAAAAAACCTGAGCCACTTCACTGGCTAGGACGAATGGTTCGGTGTCGTACCCTAGATTCTTGAAATCCACTGTAGTCATTCCGTACTGCGGGTCTACTCGTACCCCGTCTTTCGAGGTTGAACCATTTGCACCGGAACAAAGGGACCTTGAAATTAGGTCCATAGTCAAGTTCCCATATCTCCTCTATGTACCCATAATATGTGACCTTGTTCCCATTGCCATCTTCTGCATCAAAGCGGACACCACTGTTTTGGTTGGTGCTCTTTTTGTCTTGGGCGAAAGTGTAAAATGTGTTCCCATTAATCTCGTAGCCTTGAAAAGTTGATATAGTAGAAGATGGTTGCTTGGCCAACAAGTACATCTGCTCGTCATCGGTGACATTCATGAGACGTGTTTGCAACCAACCTTCGAAAGTCTTCATGTGTTCTCCATCAATCCAATCTTCACGTTGCTCCGGGTATTTAGAGCGTAAGATATCCTTGTGTTCCTCTTTGTACGGAGCCACCAAGATGGAATTATGTAGAACTGTGTAGTGTGCTTGAGTGAAAGAATGTCCGTCCATACACGTTCTTGATTTCTTTCCTAGCGTGCCTTTTCCACGCAGTCTCCCCTCATAGCGCGATTCAGGAACACCGATCGGCTTAAGGTCAGGAATAAAGTCAACACAAAACTCAATGACCTCCTCTCGTTTCCATAGCCCTTGGAGATGCTTCCTTCGGCCTAGCACGGTTATGAACGTACTTCTTTAAGACTCCCATGAATCTCTCAAAGGGGAACATGTTGTGTAGAAATACGGGACCGAGAACGCCAATCTCTTCGACCAGGTGAACTAGGAGATGTGTCATAATATTGAAGAAGGATGGTGGGAACACCAACTCGAAGCTGACTAGACATTGGACCACATCCTTCTGTAAATTTTGTAGAGTAAGTGGATTGATCACTTTCTGAGAAATTTCATTGAGGAACGCATATAGCTTCACAATGGGTACTCGAACATTTTCCGGCAGAAGCCCCCTCAATGCAACCGGAAGAAATTGTGTCATAATCACGTGTCAGTCATGAGACTTTAGGTTTTGAAACTTTTTCTCTGACATGTTTATTATTCCCTTTATATTCTACGAGAAGCCGGACGGGACCTTGATGCTACTCAGGACTTCAAAAAAGATCTCCTTCTCTTCTTTGGTAAGAGCGTAGCTGGCAGGACCTTGATACTTCTCTGGATTCAGGTTGTTTCCTTCGTGGATACTTTGCTGGTCCTGCCGTGCATCCGGTGTATCTTTTGTCTTCCCATACACGCCCAAGAAGTTTAGCAGGTTCACGCAAAGATTTTTCGTCACGTGCATCACGTTGATTGCAGAGTGAACCTCTAAGAATTTCCAGTAGGGTAGCTCCCAAAATATCGACTTCTTCTTCCACACGGGTACGTGTCCGTCAACATCATGCGGAACAGATTGTCCGCCGGGACCCTTTCCAAAGATCACTTTTAAATCCTTGACCATATCATATATAACTTCCCCAGTAGGGCAGGTAGGCTTCGTTCGGTTATCAGCCTCACCTCCGAAATGCTTTCCTCTCTTTCTTACGTGATGTTGTTTTGGAAGAAATCGACGATGCCCCAGGTACACATTCTTGTTTCCCAAATAATTACTGTCAGTCTCACCTAAAACAAGTGTGTGCATGCATTGTATCCCTTGTTTGACTGCCCCGAAATGTTACCAAGAGCAGGCCAATCATTGATGGTTACAAATAACAACGCTCGTAGGTTAAATTCCTTTTGTTCGTGCTCATCCCACACAGGTACACCTTCGTCACGCCACAACTCTAAAAGTTCTTCAACCAATGGCCTCGGGTACACATCAATGTCGTTGCCAGGTTGCTTCGGGCCCTGGATGAGCACCGGCATCATAATGAACTTCCGCTTCATGCACAACCAAGGAGGAAGGTTATAGATACATAGAGTCATCGGCCAGGTGCTATGACTCGGAGCTCTGCTCCCGAAAGGATTAAAGCCATATGTACTTAGACCAAATCTTAAGTTCCTTGCGTCATCTGAAAATGACTTGAACTCTCTGTCGATTTTTCTCCATTGCGACCCGTCAGCGGGGTGTCTCAGCATCACATCTTTCTTACGGTCCTCTTTGTGCCATCGCAACAACTTGGCATGCTCTTTGTTCTGGAACAAACGTTTCAACCGTGGTATTATAGGAGCATACCACATCACCTTCGTAGGAACCCTCTTCCTGGGGGTGGACTCACCCTCAACATCGCCAGGGTCATCTCGCCTGATCTTATACCTCAATGCACTACATACCGGGCAGGCATTCAAATTCTCGTACTCCCCGCGGTAGAGGATGCAGTCATTGATGCATGCATGTATCTTCTCGCACCTCTAATCCTAGAGGGCGAGACAACCTTCTTTGCTTCGTACGTACTAGAGGGCAATACGTTCTCCCCCGGAAGCATCTTCTTTATTATTTTCAGCAACTTTTCAAATCCCTTGTCGAAGTACCATTCTCTCGCCTTCCACTCGCAGACAATTCCAGCGTGGTACCCAGCTTTTTCCGACCATTTTCGCAATTTGGGTACAACAGTTTGTTGTGATCCTCTAACATTTTCTCCAACTTCAACCTCTCCTTTTCATTTCCGCAGTTCATCTTCGCATCAAGAATGGCCCGACCCAAATCGTCATCCGGGTCATCAAAAATCGGCTCATCGAAAATGGGCTCTTCTTCGACTTCGTCTTCCCCCATTCTACTATCACCGTCTTCAGTGAATAAGGGATAGTTGTCACTATCCTCTTCTTCGTTGTCTTCCAATATAACCCCTCTTTCTCCGTGCTTGGTCCAACAATTATAGCTGGGCATGAAACCGTTCTCCAGCAGGTGGACGTGAAGGGTCTTTGAGGTAGAGTAATCCTTCATATTCTTACAGGAACTACATGGACAATACATGAAACCATTCGACCGCTCGTTTGCCTCAGCCACGTTGAGAAAATAATGCATTCCATTAATGAACTCGGGATGGCACCGGTCACCGTACATCCATTGTCGACTCATCTGCATTTTATATGTATATCAAAAATCATTAAGTACACAACATCGTGGATATATGAGTGACCAACTTAATTAATATTCAAGTTCATCACATAAAACTAATTTTTTTTTTATAAAAAAGAAGAGGCTCACCGAGGTGGTACGGTGCCGGCTAGGGGACGACGCTGGCGATCGACGGCGGTGAGGACGGGGATGATACTAATTAAAACCTACAAAACATACCATAATTTCAGCTCAAATTGCATATAAAAAAATAAAATCCCTAACTTAGGCATTTCATCGAACACCTTGCTAGCACTAGAAAAATAGTGCGAGTTAAAACTACCAAAGAAATGAGCTAAATTAGGAACGCCGGTGTTATCACCAGAATTTAACCGGGTCAGAGGTGGGCCGCAATCAAGATGGGCTTAAAGGAAGTATACATGGAGAATTATGAGAATCGGCCTTTTATACCAAGTTGGGCTTAATTGCCCGTGTATCTGTAACATATTAGATCGCATTTTAGTTTAGAGATAGAATCTTACTCGTGCACGGTTTAGTGCACGCCCACATTAGAAAGTCCCCTGGACTATAAATATGTACCTAGGGTTTATGGAATAAACAACAA
This sequence comes from Lolium rigidum, assembly GCF_022539505.1. Lineage (NCBI taxonomy): Eukaryota > Viridiplantae > Streptophyta > Magnoliopsida > Poales > Poaceae > Lolium > Lolium rigidum. The sequence goes on from NC_061511.1 coordinate 81,269,357, forward strand.
CTCACGTTCAACTCCAAAACAAACCAATCTCGGCGCATCGCCAACTCCTTCGTCTCGAGGGTTTCTATCAGGTAAGCGACATGCTGCCTAGATCGCATCTTGCGATCTAGGCAGCACAAGCCCCACGTTATTCATGCGTTGCTCGTACTGAAGCGCTTTTGATGGCGAGCAACGTAGTTATCATTAGATGTGTTAGGGTTAGCATTGTTCTTCGTTTAAGCATGCTTACGTAGTGCAACCCTCGCATATCTAGCCGCCCTCACGCCTATCTCAGGTGTGGGGCGGCACCCCGCTTGATCATTATTTAGTAGATCTGATCCGTTACGATTGCTCCTTGTTCTACAAGGATTAGTTTAATATCTGCAATAGTTAGGCCTTACAAAGGGGGAGGATCCGAGTGGCACGTAGGGTGGCGTTCGCAAGTCCTAAACGGGATGTTCCGAGGATCAACTTCATGTTGGTTTTTAGGCCTTGTTTAGGATCGGCTTACGAGCACCGTGCGTGGCCGCGAGGCCCAACCTGGAGTAGGATGATCCGATTATGCGGTGAAAACCCTAAATCGTCGTAGATCTCATTAGCTTCATCTTGATCAAGCAGGACCACCAAGTATTCGTGCACCCCGTACGAATCATGGGTGGATCGGCTCTTTGAGCCGATTCACGAGATAACCCGAGAGCCGATCGAGGCTCGTATTTAATGTTTACATGTATGCCCTGCGAGGAAACTAAGCGAGGCATCCCCATCACCTTCCTGACCAGGTATAGGTCAGGTGGCACGCCCTTGCACTTCGCAACGCCGCGTGTGACCAGAAGAGCATTGCGGGCCGTCGCTCGGAGGGGGCTCGGCCAGCCGCAGCTCTAGGCTCTTCCCGGCTCTACGGTGTTGACAAGGCCGCTGCCCGCCGGTGGGTTTTGGCAGTCAACACATTCCGGCACGCCCGGTGGGACGATCGTCTACATCAACCACATCGCCATCTACATCCGAGATGGCGGACGGCACGCCGGTCACCTACGAGGATCCGCTCGACGACCTCAAGAAGCAATACAACGAGATCAAGGCCACCCTCGAAGCCGACCTCATCGGCTCTTTTCAGAGAACCCGTTCCCATGGCATCAGATGGAAGGGATTCTCACCGCAAGGTGCACTCGATGGGATAGACCTCTCTACCCCGTCGGAGGAACGCACCAGGGGTCTGCGGCGAGGAGATCAACTACCCGGTGGCTCACTCGCTACACCGCCACTCCGAGAACTTGGTCAACGTGTTGGAGCGTGTCGCTCGCGCGTGATCCGAGAGATCATGAGCCACCGGTACTCGCCGTCGGGACCAGCTCTCGGGACTCATCAAGGAGAGTTTCCACTCCGGTCCTCGTCCACCGCTGCCATATGCGTTGGCAGCACCTGCTGAAGTGCCGACTACACCGGCATTCCTCGTCTACGAGGATTGGTGGCGACCCTAGTGACTCCCAGTTCTTAATGGAGGCGCCTAAGGAGATCCCTCATGGATACGCGTGCATGTATGTGCCGGATTGTGGTGACTGGGCACTCACAAACCAGGCCACAACATCGGGGACTCCGGCGAAGACAGGAGGAACGTCGGCGACAGAGCTTGAGAAGCAGACGTGGCTAACTAAATGCGCCACACCGACGAAACTCCCGAGCCCAGCTCCTGCAGCTGGCCCAGAGCTGGAAAAGCAAACATGGCTGGCCAAGTACGCCACCCCGGCGAATCTTCAGAGTACAACTCCTACGGCCAGCACAGCGGATCAGATCAGTACCATGCCGAGAGACCGGTTCGGCATGATGCCGAAAGAAGGGCAGTCGGCTATTCCAAGCCGTACCCGACGACTACGAGATGATCCCGCTGCCACCTAAATATCGGCTCCCCGACTTCTCCAAATTCGAGTGGATCGGATGGCTCCGGCTCCATCGAGCACGTCGGCCGATATTTGGCTCAACTAGGACCGGCTTCGGTGTCGGATCAACTACGCGTGAGGCTCTTTTCACAGTCCCTCACGGGATCGGCTTTTGGATGGTACACCTCTTTGCCGAGCAAACTCCATCCGGTCTTGGAAGCAATTGGAAGAACAGTTCCATATGCAATACCATTCGGAAGCTTCCGAGTCCGGCATTGCCGATCTAGCACAACTACGTCGAAGCGCGGGAAACGGTGACGAGAATACATCCAGCGCTTCGAGAATCTTAGGAACCGATGTTATTCGGTTCGTATAATCGAAAAGGAAGCGATCGAGTTGGCGGTAGCAGGCCTTGCAACACAGCTCAAGGACATGGCCTCCCAAGCGAGATTATCCCTCGCCGGCGCACATGGTTCGGAAACTATCAGCATATGAACGAGCGCCACCCCGACCTGTACCAAGACAAGTTCGGTTATGGTCGATACGAGAGGAAGAAGAAGTGCCTCGCGGAGACCAAGAAATAGCGAGTGGCCGAGTGGACTCGGGGAGGAACCCCGTGGCCCGCAAATGGGTAAAGCCACCGGGGCCGCCCGGGGGATTTGATTTTGACGTGACCAAGACCGAACAAATCTTCGACCTCCTGCTCAAGGAGAAACGAGTTGACGATTCCCGAAGGTCTCAAGTTCCCCACGGCGAAAGAGCTAAACGGAAAGCCGTACTGCAAATTCCACAACTCGCTTTCCCATGCCACCAACGACCGCCGGGTGTGGCGTCGGCACATCCAAGCGGCGATAGAGAAGGGGCGGCTAATTTTCAACCCGATACGCCATGAAGGTCGACACCCAACCCTTCCCCGCCGTTAACATGGTAGAAATCACCTACCCTGAAGGTTGCCAGCCGGGTCCCTCGTTCAGCATCAACATGGTAGAACCTAGAAACCACTCTGGCAAAGATGGAGATGAGGGCAGCTGCTCTCATAGCAAGGATACGGAGGAGGCCGCTCCACGCGATCGGCTCCGTCATGATGGCAAGCGCTATGTCACAGAGGGAGAGGTGAAGAATATAAGATATCAGCGACCCCTCTCTGATCACCTCCTCAACAAATATGTGAGTCAATACGACCAACGCCGACGGTCCAATTACGATGATAGAAGAGATCGTCTGGCTAGAGAAGCCAGAAGATATCGTCGGCAGGATCGCGATGAGGAGGAGCACGAGCGCTGTACCACGGAAGCATCAAGGGAGCAAGATGACAACGCCAGACATTGGGACTGCCCCTTCTTCAGACACTGCTGGGATTCAGGAATGAGCCGATTGCCCACAATCGGCAATTGCCCGTAATGCAATCGAAAAAGAAGGAGGCAGCCAACGTGTCTGTGTTCGAGCGCCTAGGGCCTCTCCCGCCACAAAGCAAACGCGCTGAGTCACCTCGTTGGGCAGATCTTGAGGATTCGGAAGACGAGGGAGAAGTGGAAGAAGACAGGTACCACCGGCCAAGGTGGTGCCCTGACGGACTCAGCCGTTCCCAAAAGCGCAGGGTTCAGCGATTGCGCGGCCCGGAGGAAGCCGAAAGGTTGTACCGCATACGCTAAGGAAGGCACGGCCTGATCCGGCCGCAAAGGTTCAGCGAACCCTGGATGAAGAGGGTCGTCCACGGAAAATGGAGTGGCGCCCCAAACGAGAGGAAAGCCGATGATGAGACATCGGGCCGGCACAAACATGGTACTCGTCTTGCCGACGGAGCTTAGCGCTCCACGACTCTACGGAGCACTCAAGGTGGACGACAGCAAGCGCATCAAGTCAGAGGTTGGGTTGGTTTTATCCAGCCTGACCAAGTAGCAAGATCAAACCAATGAGCAAACCAGGAGAGGCTGATCCTTGTGATCGGCCCCAAAAAAGTTTATGAAGGGACGTTACAGGACCTTCAGTCAGCTCTCCAATGAATATGGAGGCCGATTCCAGCAATCGGCCAAAATTACCTTCACCACATGTTCTGCTTGTGTTCAGCACCGATCTACTGAGCAGTGGCCACGTCGGCGGACGAGAGTCAGCGTGGATTTTTGCGGAGCCAACGTACAAGTGCAGTGCCCTGGCTATCCATACAAGCCGATATCTGCAGTCATCCAGCAGGTATCGGCTCGGGGGGCATATAATCGGATGAACATGTGCAGATAAAACATGTGAGAACATACGTGCAATGAAACATTGGGGGCCGATTAAGAAAAATCGGCCAAATAAAAAAAAAACAAAATTTTTACAGCCGATGCGAGGGCATCGACTTTAGAATTGAGAGGCAGCCGATGCGCATCCATCGACTTTAGTGGAATTATGCAATGTTTATCGAGTCTCCACCAAATCCAGACCAACGGTGGTGCCTTCTGTTGCCTCGAGGGAGTAAAACAATGGAAACTTCTCCAGCTGCTTCGAGCCGATCCGGGTTCCTGAACCTTTTTGTTGTCAAGGATTTCCAATCTTTGGGGCTAGTTCAGCTGAAACGGAAGATTATCGGCTGTCGGAGGAAGAAAGAGGATCAGCTGTGGCGCATTCTCTCTGACATTCTCGCCTCGAGTAAGGCTCGGGGGCAGCGAGGCCTAGTGGATACTCTGTTTAAAGAACCGATGAGGATACCATCGGCTGATCCTTCATTGCAACCTTCTTCACAATGATGGGTACCGAAAAGGATTATTGGGTTTGGTTGGAAAAGTTCGAAGGTTTTCCTGAAAATCCGGCATCTTCCACCGAGATTTAGAAAATCATCACTCGAAGAAGAGAAGGGTGAATTTCAAAGGACCGATGCGGTGCGATCGGCTCATTACGCATTGGCAACGGGGACGAATCGGCAAGGTCAGTTGAAGAGAGAATCGGCTCAATTAAAAGGAATCGGCAAAATCAAGATTGGGGAAGAGTTCTTCATTGATTAAGATGAGATTTCTTACATAAAGAGCTAATTGCTCTCAAAAGGGAAATACTAGGGGATCCATTGCCCCACCTACTACTACTGGCCCTATTCTAGAGGTCCTATCTATGGGCCATCACTGCCCTCGTCGTCGCCGTCGTCGCTACTATCGGCGCTGCTCCCGGCGGGCTCGTCGTCGCTCCAATGGCCGCCGACCGGGCCCTCGTTGTCTTCATCTTCTTCGTCGACGCATCGTCCTCGTCGCCGTCGAAGTCGCTAGATTGCCCGGCCAAGGGCGGAGCCGCTTGGCCGGCGGCTCGTCGGAGGAGCTCTCGTCGTCGTCCTCCTCCTCCTCTTCCTGCTCCTCCTCCTCCCCGGAAGAGGTGAAGTCGCAGGAGAAGGCTGTCGTCGTCACTCTCCTCCTCCGTTTCCCCAACGGCGAGGAAGCGGAGGTCGCTCTCCCCGTCCGTCAAGGACTGGTCGTCCCTCGGACCGGATGGAGAAGTCGTGGTCCGACTCCTCCCCGGCCGCAATGGCGCGGCGGGTGTTGGCCGCGTGGACCGCCGCCGCGTTGTACTCCGGCGTCGGCTCACGGGACGTGGAGGATTGGCTGGCAAGATCCGATGGGGCAGAGGAGGAGGAAGACATGGTGGCTGGGAGGGCTTTTGGAGTACTAATGCGAAGGAGATACAGAGGAGAACTGTTCAGAACGGTTAAATCGAAGGAGGATATAGTGGAAATTCAATGCCACAGCAGTTTCCGAGGAAGTGGTGCCTAAAAAAAAAAAAAAAAAAAAAAAACTGCCAGGTCACGCGGAGAAGTTGAGAAGGCAAGGCATCATCATGAGGGATACTGCGACGGTTCTGCCACGACATGACCCGACGAAGGAAAGCAGAGTGATTTTGGAATTACCAATTCCAAAACCAGGGGGGCGTGTGTTATCACCAGAATTTAACCGGGTCAGAGGTGGGCCGCAATCAAGATGGGCTTAAAGGAAGTATACATGGAGAATTATGAGAATCGGCCTTTTATACCAAGTTGGGCTTAATTGCCCGTGTATCTGTAACATATTAGATCGCATTTTAGTTTAGAGATAGAATCTTACTCGTGCACGGTTTAGTGCACGCCCACATTAGAAAGTCCCCTGGACTATAAATATGTACCTAGGGTTTATGGAATAAACAACAACTCACGTTCAACTCCAAAACAAACCAATCTCGGCGCATCGCCAACTCCTTCGTCTCGAGGGTTTCTATCGAGTAGCGACATGCTGCCTAGATCGCATCTTGCGATCTAGGCAGCACAAGCCCCACGTTGTTCATGCGTTGCTCGTACTTGAAGCGCTTTTGATGGCGAGCAACGTAGTTATCATTAGATGTGTTAGGGTTAGCATTGTTCTTCGTTTAAGCATGCTTACGTAGTGCAACCCTCGCATATCTAGCCGCCCTCACGCCTATCCCAGGTGTTGGGGCGGCACCCCGCTTGATCATTATTTAGTAGATCTGATCCGTTACGATTGCTCCTTGTTCTACAAGGATTAGTTTAATATCTGCAATAGTTAGGCCTTACAAAGGGGGAGGATCCGAGTGGCACGTAGGGTGGCGTTCGCAAGTCCTAAACGGGATGTTCCGAGGATCAACTTCATGTTGGTTTTTAGGCCTTGTTTAGGATCGGCTTACGAGCACCGTGCGTGGCCGCGAGGCCCAACTCTGGAGTAGGATGATCCGATTATGCGGTGAAAACCCTAAATCGTCGTAGATCTCATTAGCTTCATCTTGATCAAGCAGGACCACCAAGTATTCGTGCACCCCGTACGAATCATGGGTGGATCGGCTCTTTGAGCCGATTCACGGGATAACCCGAGAGCCGATCGAGGCTCGTATTTAATGTTTACATGTATGCCCTGCGAGAAACTAAGCGAGGCATCCCCATCACCTTCCACGACCGGGTATAGGTCAGGTGGCACGCCCTTGCACTTCGCAACGCCGCGTGTGACCAGAAGAGCATTGCGGGCCGTCGCTCGGAGGGGTCTCAGCCAGCCGCAGCTCTAGGCTCTTCCCGGCTCTACGGTGTTGACAAGGCCGCTGCCCGCCGGTGGGTTTTGGCAGTCAACAGCCGGAAGGAAGGATGATATTACTAACCCTTGAATAGATGTATGCCGTTAATCTTGTTAAAATGGTGGAGAAAAATGAAGATTATTGGAGTGTGAGAGGTGCAAAATATTTGGAAATGTGAGAGGAGAGAAGGAGAGAATGAGATGCAGGGGCTCGGGCGCGCGAGCTGATATATAGCACAGACCCTTTAGTACCGGTTCCTTAGATGAACCGGTACTAAAGGTGCAGCCCTGGCCCCACCTCCGCCTGGAAACTGGGCTCAAACCCTTTCATACCGGTTCGTAACACGAACCGGTATAAAAGGGTCTTAACGAACCGGTATAAATGTCCCACGCATGGAACCGGTATTAATGCCTCCTTTAGTACCGGTTCGTAAGGGAACCGGTACTAAAGGCTTAGATGGATGCCCATTTTTCTACTAGTGCGAACCTTCCACGAGCTTTGCAACTTGATACCAATATTTTTTTGGCCTTTATGTCACCTGACCTGCTTGCGGGTCTTCTGTAATTAAAAATTTTCTTCTATCTAATCGATTGATAGTTCGACTGCCCGTTCCTCAAAAATACCAATATTTTTTTCTTCATCAAGCAGTGAATCAGTTTTTTTTAGACAATATTATACATCGAAATACCCTCTGTAGCTTTCAACGTAAGTGTTGGACTAGAGGAGGCAGATCACTGCTTAGGGTAAACTAAATAAATATGGATGGCAAGCACAAATAAAGAACTGTTGCAAATAAGTTCACATGACCAATAAAGCGTTTAAAGGTGATGGGAGTGGAGGGTGCATAGCATTTAGATAGAATTTTGCGTCAGAAGCACTGCAATGAGGATAATGACGAGCAATATGATAAGGTTGCTGCTCATGCTTGTTTCTGAGTGCCTGTTAAGGCCCTCCCAAGAATCAAGGGATTATGATCTGAAACTGACAGAGTTATTAAACTACATGGGGCATGTCCCTTGACTTGCAAACACAATTGTTGTTGGTACAGTTTTGTTTGATGGGCATGCCATTTGTGGTACAGCTCTATTATTCAAGTCAATGAGTAAAGTGGAATATAAATTTTTAAACAATTTTACTTCTGGTTGTCTGCTGTTTATTCAACCGTCTGCTTTCACCAAATCCTTACTGTACCAGAAAAACGAAAACCGGTTTCTGAATCTTTCACTATTATTGGTCTGGTACAAGGTTTGCTGATCAAATTATGTCCTGCTTATTCTAGTCTTCATTTCGTGATCAGTTCCTTGATTCCTGGTGTACTAGGTGTCGTGACTCATGAACCGGCGATCGTGCGGTGGCGATGGCGACTGAAAGCATCGTGGCATGGTTTGATGCGGACATTCACCGCGACAGTTCTTCTTCTTTAAGGTAGGCATACGGCAACATCTCCCTCTCCCTTTAGTTAGCAGCATCGTGCATGCCGTACCGTCCTTGGTTTTCTCTCTTAGACTGCCGATTGTTGTGTTTGTTTTCTTGTGTGCATGATGGCCTGCTAGTGCTAGGCTGCTACTATTCCATACCTTAATCAAGATAACTTCCCACTGTGATCACCAAGAGAATCGGTCTCTCCGGAAAAAAAGAGACGTAAATGTGCTGACATGATGTGAGACCTGATTTGTGTGTTTTGCGTTGATGATTCGCTGCATCAGCGATGGCTACACCTGACCTGAAAGAGAAAGTGACCGGACGCATTGGAAGATTGCAGCACCTCGCAGTCTAAGCGGGAGACTGGGGAGCAAGCTAGCTACCCCTCTAGCTCCGCCACACATGGACGGACCGGGCTCGCCGACGGCATGACGCCGTGGCCCAGTATTTCCTTTGCAGAATCCGAAGTGACTTGCCTGAAAGTGACGGCCATGGACTCTTCTCCGGAGCTCCCAACGGCTGCAAAGCCTTGAGTGCTCGTCAGGCGACACCTGCATCTGCCGGTGCAGTTTCGGTAGTACTTCACCGCATCAATAATGCAAAGGAGATGGCATAATGGCATCTCATGGATCTCCAAGTACCAGCGAAGAGAATCCAGTAGCAGTGTCAAGATCCATAATAATTGAGTGATGGACTCTCGTGCGATTGTGCCATTAGCTGCCTGTTTCTTCAGAGCTTCAGGCTTCAGACGCTGCTGCTGTGTGACGGTGCATGGCCTGCTACCGATTCTTCCAATATATCGAGTTAAGCAGGGAAAAGGATCGATCTGTTTTCAGCTAAGGTGATCGGTCGATGAACCCAACTTTACGAGTTTTGCGGAGTGAGTGATTCTTGAAATTGCGACCTTTCTGCGAGGAAGAAGTCACTGAAGCGAATTTTGCCAAATGTTTGGTAATAATATTTTCTAATATAACTGAAACTAGTATGAAAGTATATTTCATGATAATTCTAATATAAATATTTATTTTCTGTTGCAGATGTTGTTATATTTTTATGCATTTGGTGAACCTGAAATATCTATGATGCACATATATTCTGCCATAGTGGAAGTACTACATCATGGTTATCCTCCTGTATTTTCAATGCCTTTCGAACTACTTCATTTGCGCCTAACGGATCTATGTTTCAGGCATAGAGCCAGTAATTAATCATGTTGGGTAGAAAACAGGTCGGTGGGAGAGTGAACGTAAAATGCATCCATGCAAAATACAAATTGATTCAGCAACGTCGGGCCGTAATACACTGGTACCGAACTTAGAAACATTCCATTATAACTGATCCTGGAACAAAGATCATGATCGGTTATGGTCAGCTATATACGCATCTATACATAAGGTTCGATCGGTTCTTTTGGGGCTTCTTGGGGAAGCTGTTTCCAGTTTTCTGAAGAAGCTGCCACCTAAATTTGGGTAGGCTTTTAAATTAGTTTAGGCTTTCTGGGGAGGGCGGCTTCTCAGGAAAGCTGTCATGTAAGCCGAAAAGAGTTCGCCCTAATACTCTATCCCATTTGAAGTATGTTAGAATTTAGAAACCAGCTAGGAAAATGTCCTCATTTAGTCGTTTCTCCAGCAGAAATTGGATGCAGATGTCCAAATCCATTGGTTGGTTTCATTTTGTCAACCGAATGCAAGCTTGATAGTCAATTTTTATAAAACAATATTAAAAAATCATCATGAGAGTTCAAAAGAGAGAAATGTTGCAGAATGTCACAACACTACGGGAGAGCACAGATGTGCCGACGGCTGCCGTATGTGCCGACGGCCAAATATCGAGGCCGTCGACACAGGAGCCTCCGGAGAGCGGCGAGAAGGATGGCCGTCGGCGTTAAACTGTCCGTCGGTAGGCCAGAGGTGCCAATGGCCATCGTCGGCACAGCACCAGTCTAGCCGTCGGCACAATAATTTTTTTTTTCACTTTAGACCTGTGCCGACAGTATAACCGTCAGCATAGCTATTTCCTATTTCTCCACGTCAATCTCCGAAAAAGCATAACTAAATCATTCTACTTAAGATAATATATCAAATTTTGCAGAAAAATAAGATCTATCTTAGAATAATATCGAAAATGAAATATTTCAAACACCTAAACAAAACTTCTTAGAAAATGTTAGAGGTTTCATGGCTTTCACAAACGTCAAAAATGAAAAAATGGTCGCCCGTGGATCAGATTAGAAACCCGTGTCCGGGGTCTTGCTTCACATCCTAGGCCCCCCACACGTGTCAAATATGACCTCGTTTCGGCAAACTATGCCATGCCGAGGCCGTTTTCCACCTCATTTCCCTTGAAATCCATAGAACTCCGGACGTGATAGCCCTTTTCGTGAAGGTTTTTTCAAAATAATTGCTGTATCCTAATTTTGACAAACGAAATAGTTACTATGACATATAAAATGACGCCACGCGGCTCCGTGGGATTTTATTGACTTCGTTTAAATTGCCATCTGGCCAAAACAGATCCCCCGGGACATGCGGTATCGTCGTACCGGTCTTGGGGGTGCACCCATTCGCGCACAAACTAAACGGATAAAAATTAGCACATATAATGATGCGTCGTAGAACTAAAAACATATTTTCCAGAATTTCTGGATTCGACGGGACACCGCCAGAAGCCGCACGGGTTCCTAAAAAGCTAACGCATGCACATGGCATGTGATAGGTGGTGCGTAGGTAGTCTACTATCACCACACGAAGGTTTCGCGTCATACTAAAATGCGCCCCATGTAGCTGCTTCAGAAAAAACGTTTGGGCACGCTCAAAATGAAAAAATGGTCGCCTGTGGGTCGGATTAGAAATCCGCGTCCGGGGTCTTGCTTCACATCCTAGGGCCCACACACGTGCCAAATATGACCTCGTTTCGGAAAACTATGCCATGCCGAGTCCGTTTCCCATCTTATTTCCCCTGAAATCCATGGAACTCTCGACGTGATAGCCCTTTTCGTGAAGGGATTTTCAAAATAATTGTCGTATCCCAATTTTGACAAAAGGAATAGTTACTATGTGACATATAAAATGACGCCACGCGGCTCCGTGAGATTTTTTTTGACTTCGTTTAAATTGTCATTTGGCCAAAACAGGGCCCCGGGACATGTAGTATCGCCGTACCGAGCGTGCGGGTGCACCCATTCGCGAACAAACTAAACGGACAAAAATTAGCACACATAATGATTCGTCTTGGACCTAAAAACATTTTTTCCGGAATTTCTGGAGCAACGGAGAGTTGACCCCTAGTTCAAATCCGGCCAGGTTCCAGCGGATTCGGCGGGACACCGCCGGAAGCCGCACGGGTTCCCAAAAAGCTAACGCGCGCACATGGCATATGATAGGTGGTGCGTAGGTGGTCTACTATCACCGCACGGAGGTTTCGCGTCATACTAAAATACGCCCCATGTAGCTGCTTCACAATTTTTTTTTGTTTGAGTACGCTAAAAATGAAAAAGTGGTCGCCCGTGGGTTGGATTAGAAATCCGCGTCCGGGGTCTTGCTTCCCATGCTAGGGCCCACACACGTGCCAAATATGACCTTATTTCGGCAAACTATGCCATGCCGAGTCCGTTTCCCACCTTATTTCCGATAAAGTCGGCCAAATTTAAACTAGAGGTATTTGATCTAATGCTCATGAATTTTTGGTAAATTAACTTTGTAGCTTCAAAAGATGATTTGGATGTCATATTTGTATTCTTCTCATTTTTCTGATCAATTTAGACATATTATTTGCCGAATTCGCATTTACTGATTTTAATTATTTCATATTAAATAAAAAAGACAAAAAAATCATTTAATTGTTTTTCAAATTCTACATTATTATTATTTATATATGTTTATTGTTGGTTACTTAAGTACTCCCTCCGTCCCAAAATGTAAGGTGCCTAAGGATTAGTCAAAAGTCAATGATTTTATAGTTTGAGTAAGTTTATACATAAAAATAAGAACATTTACAATACTAAATCAGTATTAATAGATTCACCATAAACTACATTTTCTTAATATGTCAATTCGATATTGTAGATGTAAATATGTTTTCCTAAATATTTTATCAAAGTTCATAAGGTTTGACTTTTGACTAATCCTTAGACGCCTTACATTTTGGGACGGATGGAGTAATTGTTTAGAATTCAAAAATATAGAGATGTGGCATCACGGCCAAATGGTTAATATGATTGATATGGTAGTATTAACAACAAGGTGTTATTTCTTTTGTAGAAGCTCATCCAAAGAGAACCAAGAAGTTAAGCGTGCTAGGGCGGGAGTAGTGTGAGAATGGGTGACCAACTGAAAAGTTTGACCAGAAGTGCTATTTGACCTAAGATTATGCGTACTTAGAGTTAAAAGTGAGATCTTGAAAGATTAACTCGTAAAAAAAGAAGAAGAAAAGTGAAACAAATTAATTTTTTTGAAATTTTTAAAAATGCTATGCCGACGATAAAGCCGTCGACATAGAAAAATAGGAAAAATGTTAGAATTTTTTTTCAAAAATAAATTTGAAAATTTTGAAATACTATGCCGAGGGTAAAATCATCGGCACAGCAGTTTGTGCTGACGGCCAACTTACCTACCCCGATCCGAGCTTTCCTGATGACGGTGTGCCGATGCACAGTCTGTGCCGACGGCCAGATGGCCTATGCCGACGGCCACTGTATCTTTCCCGTAGTGCAAGTCAAGATCATAACTATATCAAAGTCACAAGCATATAAAAGTAAAAAACAAGATATAAATATCACAAGTTTACTTGTGGAAATAACAAGTCGCAATGTTGTAAAAGACCACAAGCCAAGATGACAAACAACTTGACGGCATGCATGTTGATTACCTAGTCACGTTTGGTGGAGCTCGTTTTCCCGCAAATCGTTTGCACTCCTATATACCTTGTGTAAACAAGATGCTCTAATCTTTTAATGTCGTCCTTTGTCATTTTAAACATAAGGTCAGACGGCCCGGCTTTATATATAAAGCCATACGGTAACCACGGAATAGTGCGAATACAAGACACGATAAACGGCTTCCTCAAGACCCACACCACGAACTAAGACAAAGCATCAACAACACACCCCATAGGCACCTACAGATAGTCCAGGAAGGCTAGCACACATGATAAACATCAAAGATACAACAGCATCTGCTCCCGCTGCTCCCGGGTCTCAGGCTCCCGCTCGTAGTCTCGTCTGCAGGCTCAGCATCCCTCGGTTCCTTGGCTTGACGAGGACCCTCCACCTATGCATATAAGTGATCATATGGAAAAACGCGTCAACGGGGTTGTTGATTATTTTTCCTTCCATAGCTAGTTTGATTCTAATGTTTCAAAGCGCACAACATTAAGCCGCAAAGATGAATCAAGCTAGCCTACGTAGGTACCCCAACAGATTCTGGACGAGACCAATGAATCGCAATGCAAGAGCTCCCTAGCTTCCGCCCACATCAGTTTCAATAGGTAGCATGAGAAGAAGATGTGGTTGCGGTCCTCATGCTCCCCGCATAGTGCACACGCACCATTGGTAGGACCATGTCATTTGTCCACCTAAACCCCAGATGGCAATCTGCTCCTAATGAGTTGCCATAGGAATACCTTGATTCTCGGTGGTACTCTCGTCTTCCAAACCTCCTTGAAATGAGTTACTACCGCCACATGTGTTAGTCGCCCATAGATGGACCTGGTGGAGAATTCTCCCAAGGCCTCCAGGGACCACTTCACCTCGTCCTCCCCTGTGGTATAGGGGTGGAGGTCGAAGATCCTACAAAGGTTATCCCATTCCACCATTTCAGCGAGGCCAAAAGTCCTCCTAAAGCGGATTCGCCACCCGTTGGCGTCACGCACCCCAGCAACCGTCGCAAAAGGGTTATCACAGCATTAGAAAACGTGAGGGAAAGGGTACCTTAAAGGGCCCCTCCCTATCTGCCAATCTAGCCAGAAGTATGTGCGTCTCCCGTCTGCGACGTTGTGCCTTGCTCCCAGCTTGAAATATCATTTTATCTTTTGGATGGCATTCCAAAACTGCGAACCCTTGGTCGGCACAACCGGGGAGAAAAGATCATTCCCTCCCAGGTACTTAGCTCTGATTAGGTCTGCCCATAGACCCTCTGCCCCCTGGTAGAGTTTCCAGATCCACTTAAGCATCAAGAAAATATTCATGACCCTCGTGTTGATGACTCCGAGTCCACCGAATTTCTGAGGTTTGTAGACTATGGCCCATTCTACCATATGGTACTTCCTCTTGTTGCCCGCCCCTTCCCAAAGGAATCAAGCACTGGACTTATTCATTTCCCGGTGCATCGTCTCATGGAGGAGGTAGATCCCCATTGTGAACATCGAGAGGCTCGAAAGACATGAATTAGTGAGTTCAAGTCTCCCAGCAGAAGCCAGAAATAGCCCCTACCATGGGTCAACCCTATGCCCCACCTTCTCCATTAGGAAGTGCTAGCAGCTACCGACAGGTCTTGTCCGACACCGCCAGACCTAGGTACTTCATCGGGAGAGTCCCAAGGTTGCAGTTGAGCGAGTCAGCTACCCTTAGCTTCTCCGTGTCGTCAACCCCTGTGACAACCGCTTCGCTCTTATTAAAGTTTATCTTCAGCCGCGACATATTCTCAAAGCATAGAAGCAGAAGCTTCAGGTTTGCAATCCCGAGGAGCGATGGTTCGATCATGATAATCGTATCGTTCACATATTGTAAATGGGTGACATAGGCATCCCCAATGGGCCTGCCGAAGATAGTACCCAGGGTTTACTGAAGGCCCACGAC
This sequence comes from Lolium rigidum, assembly GCF_022539505.1. NCBI lineage: Eukaryota > Viridiplantae > Streptophyta > Magnoliopsida > Poales > Poaceae > Lolium > Lolium rigidum. Next base: position 81,284,438 of record NC_061511.1, read on the forward strand.
TCGAAGAATAAGAAGAATCGGAAGCCCAAGTTGATATTAAGGAAAGTTAGAGTTGTATTACGAGATGATGTTTGTAATCTTGCGGGATGAGTTGGAAACCCTCCCGGACTCTGTAACTTGTACAATACGAATCCCTCGGCTCCACCTCCTATATAAGGGGGAGTCGAGGGACAAAAAAACATCGAATCATTGTCTCTAAAACCCTAATTTTCATAATCGTCGAGTACTTTTCGGCTGAAACCTTCGAGATCTACTTGCCCTCTACTTCCAACTAAACCCTAGTCTACAACCTGTAGGCATTGATAAGTTAATCCCTTGTCAATTGGCGCCGTCCGTGGGGATTAGAGGCGTCAAGGATCTGATCTCGATGGCACGTTCAAGATCGTCGACTTCATCAACTGCGAGCAACGCAATGGATCGAGGTAAACAGATCGCAACTGGTCCTGTCGATTTTGTTCCTCACCCGCCCTCCCGTTTGGATGCATATGCGTATCTGGAGGAGCCTATGGAGATGACGTTCGGAAGATTCCACTTTCGCGTCGAGAAAGAGGGAGCGTATCGTCTCGAAATTCCGATTTCGTCGGGATTGTCGACGGTCGATTCCGATTTTTCGAACTCAACATCGTCAATCGAGTCAGGCGAAGAAGAGACTTCATCGCCACGCTTCATCAGCACCGGGGCAAGCGAAAAGCTCGCCAAGATCTTCAGCGACATGTCCTTCGAGTCATCCGCGGACTCCTATATAAGCGATGACTCGAGCGGTGTCGGCGACTTCGACTTCATCGACAAATCCACTACAGTGGGCAAGGTCTTCACCAATCTTTATGATGGTGTCACCAAACATAGCACAGATCTGAATACAAAATACCATCAGATTTATGCCATCGGAGAGCCAAGCCGTGATCAAGAGGAAACATCTGAGGCTTTCGACGATTTGGGAAATCCATACGTCGATCCCTTTGATTTACGACGAGGTCTAGGCAACAAATATGTCGGACCTGAGCCTCGTGATAGAGTTCAACTCCCGCAAGCAGCATGGGATAGAGCCGCAAGAGCTATGGACGGCTCGAGAACCAATGGCCACAACAGCCATGCCGGAAGAGTTGCAAGCATATCAATATAGACTCGCACGAGCCGCAAGGGAGTTGGAAAAACAGACGGCTGCTGCGAACGAGAAGAAAGGAGGCAGCCTCCGCATCAAGCGGGCGAAGAGCGGAGTTAAGTCGACAATCCGGAACTTCGGGAGATAGCCACGGGAAGCTCGGAACAGAGCAAGATCGAGGCTGCAAAACATACCGAAGGAGAAAGAGAGCATTTGGTTCAAAACCTCGACATGTCTTTTATGTCGATAGACACGAGAGGAACATCATCCCCAAGACACCGGAAGCTGGGTATATGGCGACACAGGCCTTTATCCTTGCATCCAGGCCACCTCCAGGAGATCCAAGGGAGGCACTGTACAACATGGCAATGGCAGGAGTCGGAGCCATGGGGACGGCGTTTGCATCAACACCCCCCGAAGGAACAGCGAGGCAAAATAGTCCACGACCTGCGGCAGCAGCAGCTCCTGAAGGGACAAGTGGAGCAAGAGACACAGCAGCACAAACAAGGGTGGACAGAGCACGACAAAGTAGAAGAGAACATCGGCATTCCCCAGAACTAAACGACGAGGACATGTGCGGTTTGCCATGCTTCACGAGGAGAGTCCGAAAAACTCGAGTCCCCTCGGGATTCAAGTTGCCCGATAGTTTCAAGAAATTCGACGGCCTGCAAGATCCAGAGGATTGGTTGGTCGATTACCTAGAGACGGTGAAGCTTACAGGAGGGACCAGAGCAACGGCTATGCAAAGTATTCAGATACACCTGAGTGGAGCCGCGCGATCCTGGATAAAGAAACTTCCTCCAGGATCTATCGACAGCTGGGACAGTTTTGAGGACGTATTCGTCAAGAACTTCCGGTCCACATGCAAAAAACCTGCATCGCTAGAGGAATTGAGGTCGTGTCGACAAAAGCCAGATGAACCAATGAGAAAATATATCCAAAGATGGAATATCATTAAAAACTCGGCAGAGAATATATCTGACGAGAGAGCAATAGATGCGTTTGTCGCAGGAATCGGGCGAGGAGATTTTGTCGAGGATTTGGGGAGGACCAATCCAAAGATAGTATCCGCATTAATGGAGATAGCAAACAGATGGGCAGATGGAGAATATGCCGTTCACAACAAACGGCATAGGTCACCAGAGGAGGACCGCGGCCGAAATTATCAAAATAGGCGACCATTTCCTCGGCAGTACTCGAGTTATGATGCTCCTGGGCAAATTTCGGCTGGCTTCCGAGCAAGCGCCGGAGGAAACAACAGAGATGATTACCAGAGGAGAAACGAGCAGCGAGGCGACAATAGAGATGACTCTCGAAACAACAGGCAAAATACCGGGTCAAGGTTCCAGAGACCTTTTGTGTCCCCTGAAGAGATGATGAACGGGCCGTGTCAGATGCATTTTTATCTCGACAATAATGGAAAAAGACAGTCAGGACACTTGCAAAAGGATTGCCGAAATTTCCAGGCAATGTTAAGGTGGGCAGGGCATGCTAATGCTCAGGCAGCGCACAGAAATCCTCAAGGACCCAGGAGTGAGATTCACTTGCCACCTCCCCCCGCGATTACGGACGAAAATCGACATCAGCTCAGAATAGCGGCAGCACCTTCTCCACCGCCTTATGTTGATCCCAACTCTAACGGGGCGGTCTCGATGATTCAGAAAGGCAGGCCATCCAATAGAGCTCAGAAAGTAATCTCGCGATAGGTGTTTATGGCAGAGAAGATGCCTCCACAAACAGTCGAGTACCTTAACTGGTCAGGGTAAGATATTGGCTTCACAATAGCTGATCATCCACAGCAAGTTCCTCGACCAGGGCAGTCAGCATTGATCTTACCAGCAGTAATTGCGGGATTCGATGTATCTCGAGTGTTCATAGATGGCGACAGCAGTTTAAACCTTATGTATGCAGATACACTAAGAAAGATGAATATATCCCTAGCAAACCTAAAACCGACCGACACGCGATTCCACGGTATCACACCGGAGAAGCCAAGTTATCCGCTGGGGAAGATTAATCTCGATGTTCAGTTCGGGACCCGAGAAAACTACAGGATAGAGAAGCTGGAGTTCGAAGTCGTGGATTTCCCGTCACAATATCACGCCTTGTTGGGACGGCCAGCATATGCCAGGTTTATGGCAGTACCACATTATACATATTTGTTGTGGAGGTTACCTGGACCTAAGGGACCAATTACAGTCAAAGGAAGCTTCGCTTTAGCCGATAAATGTGACAAGGATTTTCATCGACTATCAGAAACTTTCGGGATGCAAGCAGAATACATGGAGTCAAGGCTTACGACTGATTATGATGTGCTACCAGATGTGGGGAGGCCTAATAAAGAGCCAACCTTTAACACTGCAAAGGATTCCAAGGAGGTGCAGATTCACCCGACAGATCCAAAGAAGACGACGTCCATCGCAGCAAACATGGACCTCGCATAGGAAAGCGCGCTCGTCGAGTTTCCTCCGTGAGCACCTGGAAAATCTTCGCATGGTGTCCAGCTGACATGCCAGGAGTACCCAGGGAACTTGCCGAGCACCACCTAAACTTGGATCCATTAGCGAGACCAATCAAACAACCTTTGCGGCGTTTTTCGGAGCCAAACCGCAAAGCTATGCTGTCAGAAATCGATCAACTAAGAGAAGCTGGTTTTATCAAGGAGCTGCATACAGATGCCACATGGGTAGCAAATCCAGTGTTGGTGCCGAAGAAAAAGACTAAAGTCCTTCGCATGTGCGTCAATTTTACGTGTCTCAATAAACATTGTCCAAAGGATCACTTTCCCCTCCCAAGGATCGATCAAATTATCGACTCCACGGCAGGGTGCGAACGTCTTTCCTTCCTGGATGTATATTCTGGTTATAACCAGATCAGATTAAAAGAAGAAGATGAGGTCAAAACAGCGTTCATCACACCTTATGGCGTGTTTTGCTATAGAACAATGCCTTTTGGTTTAAAAAACGCGGGAGCAACATACCAAAGGATGATGCAGAAGTGTTTGGCGACACAAATTGGGAAAAGCGTACAAGTGTACATCGACGATGTCGTCATAACATCAAAAAAGGGGACAACGCTAATCGAGGATCTGAAGGAAACCTTCGACAACCTCGACAAGTTCTGTCTCAAATTGAACCCAACAAAATGTTCCTTTGGCGTCCCTGCAGGAGAACTGCTTGGTTTTCTTGTTTCAGCAAGAGGGATTGAAGCAAATCCCGAAAAAATCCAAGCTATCGTAACAATGAGGAAGCCAACAAAGTTGAAGGAAGTACAGCAGCTAACTGGGCGAGTCGCAGCTTTAAGCAGATTCGTCGCCAGATTGGGAGAAAAAGCGTTACCGTTTTACGCTCTAATCAAGCAAGGAGAGAAATTCCAATGGAATGAAGAGGCAGAGCGAGCTTTCGAGGATTTAAAGCGCACAATTTCGACACCACCAATCTTAGTGGCACCAAAAGAGAAGGAGCCTCTCCTGCTATACATCGCAGCCACACCTCAGGTGGTTAGCACGACACTAGTCGTTGAAAGAGAGGAGGAAGGAAAGCTCCATGGAGTGCAAAGGCCGGTATATTTCATCAGTGAAGTTTTATCGCCTTCAAAACAGCGGTACCCGCAGTACCAGAAGCTAGCATATGGAGTAATTACAACAGCAAGAAAATTGCGCCACTATTTTTCGGCACACCCGATAATAGTAGTCAATGAAGCACCTCTATCAAATATATTGAACAATCCAGAAGCCACAGGACGTGTCTCCCTTTGGGGAATAGAACTTTCCCCTCGGGACATCACATATGAAAAAAGAAAGGCAATCAAGTCGCAAATTTTGCCAGACTTCATTGCAGAATGGATGGAGTTACAAAATACAGGACCCCCAGATTTGTCGAGAACCTGGACCATGAACTTCGATGGATCCAAGAGAGTAGAAGGAGCTGGTGCAGGGGTGATACTCATATCACCTGAAGGCGACAAATCGAAGTACGTCCTACAGATGAGATTCCCAAACGCATCTAACAATGAAGCAGAATATGAAGCCCTTATACACGGGATGAAGATGGCGAAAGCCTGCGGCGCGACTCGACTAAAAATCTTTGGCGACTCACAATTGGTAGCTCAGCAAGTTATGAACCAATGTGATGCAGTCAATGACAGCATGGTGGCATACAAGGAGGTGTACAACGAGCTTGAGAAGATGTTTGATGGATGCGAAGTAAATCACATCAGTAGGCTGAGCAATGATGAAGCCGATGTTCTCGCAAACATCGGGTCGCAGTGCCTCCCAATCCCGCCAGGGGTGTTTTGGGAAGAGATAGCTGAGAGATCCACAAAGATAAAGAAGGTGCAGAAGAAGACGAAGGAGGAGAAAACTTCGGCGCCTCTCAAAGAAGTTCCAGATGAAGAAGAGGACCAGGAGCTGGTGATGATGGTAGAAATCCCATGGATGCAAGCGTACATATCGTATATCCTAAGGAAAGAAATACCTGACGATCCAATTGAAGCAAGGCGAGTTATTCGACGATCCAAAGCTTTCACAGGGGTCAAAGGGGAGTTATACAAGCGCAGTATTTCGGGAGTGCTGCAAAGGTGCGTTACACCCGAAGAAGGAAGAATAATCTTAAAGGATGTACACGAGGGAATATGTGGTCACCACGCGAGCAGTCGAGATATTGCGGCCAAGGTTTTTCGGGCTGGATTTTACTGGTTGACAGCAATCGAGGATGCAAAAGAGATAGTACGAACTTGCGACGTGTAGATTCGCCGCAAAACCACACTCCCCAGCAGCAGAGCTGATGCCAATACCATTATCTTGGCCCTTTGCCCAATGGGGACTTGATATGGTGGGCAAATTACACAAGGCTTCGCCAGGAGGATACGAGTACATGTTGATTGCTGTCGATAAATTCACCAAGTGGATAGAAGCAAAGCCGATAAATTCGCCAGATGCAGCGTCAGCCATAAAATTCGTGAAGAGCATCGTTTTTCGGTTTGGAGTACCTCACAGCATCGTCACAGACAATGACAGTAACTTTACGTCCAAGGAGTTCAAGGCATACTGCGCAGAAGTAGGCATCAAATTGCACTTCGCGTCAGTTGGGCACCCGCAAACCAACGGCCAAGTCGAAAAAGCCAATGGTATCATCTGCATATTAAAAAACGTCTGCTAGGACCGCTTGAAAAAGCTCGGCATACTTGGCCAGAAGAATTGCCAAGTGTTTTGTGGAGTATTCGAACAACACCAAATACGGCGACACAAGAAACTCCGTTCTTTTTAGTCCACGGAGCTGAGGCAGCACTACCGATCGAAATAGAGCATGACTCCCCAAGAGTCACAGAGTATGACGAAGAAACTTCAAGAAGAGCTTTGGAGGACGATGTGGATGCACTCGACGAAGCTCGGGATGAAGTACTTTCACGAGTCACCAAGTATCAGCAGGACCTGAAAAACTACCACAGTCGACGGTTGCGGCCAAGGTCTTTCCAGGTCGGTGATTTGGTCTTACGGCTCAATCAGCAAAGTACTGAAAAGCTCGAATCACCATGGCTGGGCCCTTACGTCGTCACGGAAGTAATCGAAGGAGGAGCGTACAGGATTAAGGACAAGAAGACAGGGGTTCCCGAGAAAAACCCCTGGAACGTGGCGCAGCTCAGGCGTTTCTACGCCTAGAGCCGAAAAACAGTCCTCCCTTGTAAAAATACAATGTACTGAAACGCCCGCGAGTTTTCAGACGCACTCTTTTCCTTTTCAGGGCACCGAGTGGGGCTGGAAAGGTTTTTAATGAGGCAGGCTCGCGGTGCTGCAATATAATAAAATATAGTGATGAGATACATATTTTTCGACATGCTCGGGGGCTTGCGCCTCGAAGTTACAACATATACACAACATAGATGAATCTAACTGGCAAGAAATATTTCGCCTTGGTATCAAATACCTCGCCAAATAAAAAAAGTACAAAATAGCAATCAGCAAAAGAACAAAATATTCACGGGGCTTGTACCCGCAAATATAGTATACTCAATAAAAGTTTTGGTGCCTTGGTTTACAACCTCGCATACACAATAAAGAGATTTACCACCGAAATACTCGGGGGCTTGAGGAAGAAAAATAGAAATATTTCCTAAACTTTACAATATAATATATGTTTGCAACAATACAGGACGCCATCGACAGGTTAAAAGAAAAAGAAAGTCAATTCCGGCGCAGTATATTATCTATGGTCATCCGTCCAGTATTTGCAGTGCGGGTACTATATTCAGCATAGCTGCCCCTTTCGAAGAATTCAGAGTCCATCCAAAGAAGTTCATCCATCATATCTTCTGCAACAGGGGTCACATGATCATCAATTTTGCTGACATCCCTCTTCCTTTTCGCCATCTTGGCTAAGCACTTGGTAACAATTTGGCTCATGTCAAACTTGGGATAGCAGATTTTGATCATCATCATAGCAAACCTGGCGCCAGCAGATAGTTGAGCCTGCACAAAGTGATGGATACGAGGAGCATCTTGAAACTTCTCCAACAATCCAAGAATAGTGTCGGGTGCCTCGTTACGAGGAAACAACGTCTTATAAACCAGAGTCAATGTCCTGGTGCAGAAATCAAGGAACTCGCGAACCTGACAGGCGCGGTCTTGAAACCTAACAATTTGTCGGGTTCGCTCGGGAGTGGCCCAGAATAGAGAACCATGGTCGAGAGAAAGATTAACAAGAAGGTTCGTCCTGGTATTCACCCTTTCATCCTCAGCAGCAGCGTCGATAAAGGAGCCTAGTTGGCGACAACATAAGAATCTCGAAAAAAGGAAATAGTGAGAAAACGGGAATCTCGGTTTGCAAGAGCATACCTGACATATCTGCACTGGCCTCAATCATCAAATCAAGCATAAAATTTTCTCGAGTAGTTGCTTTCTCAGCTTCTGAAATAGCAGCTTCCTTGGCAGTTATGGCTTCTTTAGCTTGTTGAAGAGCAATCCTTTCCCTTTCGGATGCTTTGCGAGATTGCTCCATCATCGCAAGAGTTTGCTATTTCATGGATTGAAGTTGTTGGCGAAGTTCTTGCAAATCTTGCGGGGAGTTTTTACTTGAAGAACCTTCGACAAGGTCATCAGCGACAAGTGTTTTCTTCGAGAAGGAGGAAGCAGGAAAAGTGTCGGAAGGATGAGGATTTGCGGAGTAGTTATCAAATATCAACTGGAAAAGAAAATTTCAGTATCAATGAATACGCAAAATAGAATTCCATTGATCTTCGGGACATTTACACAGATATTACAGGAGGAGTCTTCACAAGAATTACTACGACAGTTGGCGCCAAAGCTACTGTGGCGACAACTTCAGAAGGAACAGGAAAATGAAAAACAGAAAAAGATAGGGCATTCTACTAGACCTCCGGCTTTGACGAGCTAGGGGCAGTAGTAGGCTTGAATCCAAGATAAGCGAGGATCTTCTTTGTGTTGGGCTTCGCAGCCCTGATCAGCGATCGCCACCTCGTGGTCTCCATCTCCGGTGTATCGCCAACTTTGGTCCAGTCGATGTTTTGCTGGCTGTCAGCAACCAGGGCGACAGTACTTTCAACAGCGACCTTCATATTTTCTTGGCGCACCTTCAGTCCAAGATCTTCCGGCGGATTAAAGCACTTGGCAAGAGCAAGAAAAGTCGCATGTTCCTCTTTCTTCGGGAAGAAGTAGGGGAAGAGTCGCGACAGTCCTTCCTTGGCTTGATCAATGCCCTCGCGTGCTTCTGTTCCGTGAAACTCAAGGAACGAAAGTGCGTCAAGAAGAGGATCATTGTCGGGATCTTCAAGTTCAAATTCCTGAGATGTTTTACCTATCAAGACAAAAATTTATTGATCAACAAAAGAGTAAAGAAAAGCAAGACCAAAGAATACAAAATGGTTCAGATACTTACTGACAAAGCGACGGTTTTGCGACCTCAGGCGTTTAATAATCGCGTCCTCGCGAGCAGATTGTGTGGCTATATGCTCGCTCAGCGAAGTCTCGGCATCGTGAAGCCTCTTCTTAAGTTCTTCGACACCGGCAGTGTCGGCTTTGGCCTTGTCAGCCTCTGCTCTAGCTTTACTAGCATCTGATTCGGCCTTCTTACGAGCCTCCTCACTTTGCTCTAATTTTTGAGCAAGTGTGTTGGCACGCTCGTTGGCCTCCGCCAGTTTTTCTGCCAAGAAAGTTAAATCTAGTTAAAATCACGACGAGAAAGGAGTGAGAAGGCAAGGGTAAAGAGAAGCAGCAAGACATTACCTTCAGCTTTGCTAGCATAGTCGCGGTACCCAACAAATTGGGCACCGAAGCGGATGAATTCCTTAATCAAAGGCTGTTAAAAGAAAGATAGAGAAAGAAAGCGTCGGTAGGGAACAAAATAAAAAGAAGTAAACAGTGAAAACATCGACAGCATCAGAAAGGATTCAAGGACTTACATCATCCAGAAGAGGAGTCGAGGAGCTACCCAATTGTAGGTTAGGCTGTGTGATTGATTCAACCCTCGCCCTTTTTGGCGAAGGGACAAGAGGGCTTGCAGGAGGAGTAGGCGCGTCGGTGTTTTGTTGAGGAGGCGAAGATTCTTCTCCTTCAATTTGCACCTCAGAAACAACTAGAGTATGCGACGTACTCGTTCGAGCAGTCGCATCAATAGTGGCATTTCTTCCTCGTCACCACTACAATTAAATGGCGACAATATAAGATGCAAGATAGACAAAAATCTTCAAGTAGCAAAACAATAAGAAACAAAAGGTGACTTACGAACTGACGAGGGCTTCCAGGTATGGATCGAAAGCTGCCTTCCGACGTGAAGGAGCAGCTTCTTCGGCTTTGGAAGTGCCGGAATCTTCGACATCAGTCCTCTTCCTTTTGTTCTTTGGAGAAACAGCAGGAGGAGGAGAGTGTGCTGAGGTGGTACCCTCGGATTCAGCTTCCTTTTCAGAAGATCCCGCAGATTTTCGAGAACCTGCGGGTTCACTATCAGGGCCAGGAGCATCTTGGTTGTCATCATCGATAATGGCTCGTTCTTCGACTTCCCCACCTTCAGGAAGGGGAGGAAGAGAGACAATATCTGGATGGTTCTGTACAAAGCAAAGAGGGATGTCAATAAAGGAGTTATGCAAAGGATGTCAAACAAAAATAGAGAGTCGACAAAAAGTTACCTTGGGGAGCGCATTGGCGGCGCTGTATGGTTTTACTCGACAAGAAGACGGGACAGGATCTTTTTTGCTGAGGGGGGAAATTTTTCGGACAAGTTTTTCTAAGTCCTTGACCGGTAAATCCACCGACAGGCGATCAACATCATTGTTGCCAGCATATTTCCAGAGGGAATTTTTGCGAGCCTGCAGAGGCTGCACTCTGATTCTAAGGAAATAAGCCGTGATCTGGATACCTGATAGCTCTTGGCCGCGGGTGTTTTGCAGCTTGCGGATGCGGGTCATCAATGCTTCCATCGCCGTTTTTTCTTCCTCGGTAGCTTCTGCATCCCAGGAACGGCGGCGGTATATTTTCTCGGCACCATCAAAAGGAGGGATGTTGTCTTCAGCACATCCATGATTCTCCTCGTGGATGTATAGCCATTTTTTGCGCCACCCTTGAACTGAGTCAGGGAATTTGACATCGAAGTAATCGACATCAGGGCGAACGCAGATAACAACGCCGCCTATGTTATAGGCGACATTCGAAGAGCCATTACAGCGACAGAAAAAGATACGCTTCCACAACGTCCAGTTAGGCTGGACGCCGAGGAAGGATTCACAAAGAGTGATGAAAATGGAAATATGGAGGATAGAGTTGGGTGTGAGGTGATGAAGTTGCAGTACATAAACGAAAAGCAACCCCCGAAGAAAAGGGTGAATGGGGGCAGAGAGGCCGCGGATGAGATGATCGACGAAACTAACCCGATACTCCATTGGAGGGGTTGGGTAGCTCTCTTCGCTGGGGAAGCACAGCACCTTTGGCTTCTTGCTGATTCCCAGCTTCTTCAGGAGGTTGATGTCTTGGGTCGAGATTTTGGATCTCTCCCACTCAGTGCTCCCAAGATCTACGGAAGCCATCTTGGATTCAGGAGTGTTGTGCCTGGTCAATCTGCGCGGTGGCATCAACAATGGCGCAGGAACACAATGTGAGAGTGGTTGAGCTCAGGGAGTTATGGAGCGCAAGAGGGGATTTTTGCAGAGGAGAACAGGGGAGCGGCGCGAGCGAAAGTGCTGGAGGAAGAAGATGAAGACCTTAAATAGAGGTGCGGCGAAGCGACGAACCGTTGGATGGAAAAAGTGTGCGGTAGATGATGTACACATGGAACAGGGGTAAAAAAAGTAACTTCGCCCTACAGGCGTTACAGTGTGTGCGCCAGGAAAAGCGGAGGACGTGTGTCCCCCACTTGCACGACGTGTCAATATGATGCGTAATTTGGGCCCGCAAGGCAGCGAGAGAAAACATCTCGCGATTTCCAGGAACAGTGGTCGTGGTTATCGTCAGCAATGATGTCACTTCAGCAAGAAAAATGTTGACTCAACATTTTCATAAAAAGGCGAGAGCAAAAGATATTGGAGAGCTTTTGATCAAATACAAGTTTTTGATCAAATGCTCGGGGGCTACTTTGGAAAAATGAAAAATTCGAGAAAGACAAAATAGAAATGGTGTGAGCCTATGATCAAATACAAATATTTGTTCATAGCCTCGGGGGCTACTCCCATCGGAGCGCTGTTCGCGCACCCGAGAGATTTGAAAATATCGGGAGAGAAAAGAAAATATAGCGGCATAAGGCTTGGAGCCTACACCCAAGCACAAGTCCTTGGCTGTAGCCTCGGGGGCTACTCCCATCGGGAACGCCGTTCGCGTGCCCGATGAAATTATAAAAAAGAAAGATAAAAGAACAAGAGAGTATATTTCGAGTTATAAGTAACTCTACATATACTCCCATCAGGAGAGCAATATAAGTCATCCGTTGACTCAATAAAATGTGCCATTCCAACAGCCGAATAAGCACTCGACAATATATTCTCAGAACGCCAAAGTTGCGAACAATTTTTGAATGCCGCAAAACTTTGCGAAGGTAAGACCCCAGATCCGGTCTGAGTGGCGTGGCGCCGTCTCTGACGTCGGTTTGCTACTTCTATCCGTATCAACAGATACGAAGAAAAATCCTAACGGACGCGTTAGGTACCCGATAAATATGACTGGGACTCGACAGAATGGTAATACCTTAAGCGGCACCTGTCGAAGTTTACACCAGTATCCCGAGATCATGTCCGGGGACGTGGTCTTGAAGTAGGTTTTTGCGGATTGCCACTAGAGCAGTTAACTAGTACCTGATCCATCAGATGAACTAGCCCCAAATACCATTATCCCTGTACAATATAGAAATTCATATGAAGAAATATAGAGAAGTTTAAAGTTGTCGAGTAAACATAAACAGTGGAGATTTTCCCTGACTCTACGATTCAAGCAAAATCTCGGGGGCTACTGACATAGGCATCCCCAATGGGCCTGCCGAAGATAGTACCCAGGGTTTCTCGAAGGCCCACGACTCGAAGAATAAGAAGAATCGGAAGCCCAAGTTGATATTAAGGAAAGTTAGAGTTGTATTAGGAGATGATGTTTGTAATCTTGCGGGATGAGTTGGAAACCCTCCCGGACTCTGTAACTTGTACAATACGAATCCCTCGGCTCCACCTCCTATATAAGGGGGAGTCGAGGGACAAAGAAAGCATTGAGTCATTGTCTCTAAAACCCTAGTTTTCATAATCGTCGAGTACTTTTCGGCTGAAACCTTCGAGATCTACTTGCCCTCTACTTCCAAATAAACCCTAGTCTACAACCCGTAGGCATTGATAAGTTAATCCCTTGTCAATGGGTGACCCCCTGGGATCAAGTGTGGCACCACCCCTTGTATGTGTCCAACTCTCCTTGGCCATGGTCAGGATAGCCGCTAGGGCATCGACCATAAAGTCAAAGAGGATCGGTGAGAGTGGGTCCCCTTGTCGCACCCCCCTAGCGTTCCTGAAATAGGGACCAACCTCACTATCAATGTTAATCGCAGTTTGTCCTCCCGATACAAGTTGCATTAGCCTGTGCCCAAAACGCCTGCTGAGAACCCCTTTCTCAGCAGGACCTCTTATAAGAAATCCCAGTTGACTCTGTCATATGCTTTTTCGAAGTCTAGCTTGAGAAGCAAGCCCTTTAGCTTTTTACAACGTAGCTCGTGAGCAATCTCGTGGAGGGCTAACACTCCCTCGTGTAAGCACCGTCCTTTGATGAAAACCGTCTGGCTCCTATCTATCGTCCTATGAGCTATCGGGGTCAGCCTAGTCGCATAAGCCTTAGCGATAAACTAGAAAATGACGTTAGTAAGGGCAATAGGTCGGTATTGTTTAATGAAATCTGCCCCTCTGACCTTCAGAATGAGCGACATAATGCCATATTTTAGCGCGCAATGTTCACTCTCCCTAGAGCGAAGTCGTTTAGGATAGCAAGTATGGGTCCCTTAAGAATTTCCCAAAAACTCTTGAAGAAGGCCACTGGCAAGCCGTCCGGACCCGGAGCAGAGTCCGGCTTCATGCTTGCTAGCACCACATCCAGCTCCTCGACCGTGAAGGTGAGTTCAAGCTCTGTATTGTCCCCCTCGGAGATCCTCGCCTCTGCCGACCACAGGTTGGGAGCGAGGGAAAAGATCCTCTCTTCCCCAGCCGCCCCCATGAGCCCCCTGTAAAACCCGTATATGTAATCTACCAAGTCTTGTTGCACGGACACTTCCCCAGAGTCCGTCAACAAACGTGGAATCATGCATTTCCGCCGCCTCCCATTAGTGAAAGCGTGGAAGTAGGCCGTGCACGCATCCCCCTTCAACGTCCACTGAACCCTGCTCCTCTATCTCCAGTATTCCTCCTCCAGGATGTCTAGGGCAATGATGTTCAATGCGCTTAATCAGATCCTCCCTGTAGACAATTCGCTCCTTGCCTAAGTTGGCGCCCCATCCCTTGAGGAATTGTCTCAAATGTCGGGCAATAATTTTCCAAATATCTATACTAGAGAATTGAGGGTCAGCCGTCCCCAAGGCTTTTATGGATCTTACCCCACCCCAGCTCCCCAAAGCCGGGTACCCCAAACCACCACGTCTAGAAGAAGAAACGCGGGAACGTTTGAGACCCTTTTCCCCATTGTCCAGTATGAGTGGGGAGTGGTCCGAGCCAATCCTTGTCACCGCCGTGAGAGTGCACAAAAGAAACTTCATCTCCCATGAGGGGGAGACAAAAACCCTATCGAGCACCGACCTTATCGGCGAGGATTGGTTGTTATTCCATGTGAAACGAGCCCCCGCTCGAACGATCTCCCTCAAAGATAAGGTAGCGAGGACGTCATTGAAGTGGCGCACCCTAGGCCAGTTGACAACCCCGTTGCTCTTATCCTCCGCCCTTCGGACGAGGTTGTAGTCCCCACCTACCACAATAGGAAGCAGGCAGTTTGAGACTTCCTGTTCGAGCTCCCCCAGGAACTCAGACGTTCTCGCATGGTCAGCCGGTCCATACACCAGCATGAACCGCCATTTGAGGTTGTTGTTGCGTTTTAGAATGTCTGCTAATGAAAAAGGATCCCTTCCCCCAAAAGCCAACCTCAAAGCACTCATCTCTAATCCCTAGGAGGAGCCCACCCGAGTGCCCCATCGCCGGTACCCAATTCCAGTTAAATTGGCCCCCTTGCTCAAGCCAGCGCAGTTCCTGCGCAGAGAAGTCCTGCTTGATGGTCTCTTGCAAACCTATTATATCAATTCTATCGTTCCTGAATGTATCCTTGAGCTGTGTGCGCATCCCCGACGCATTCCAGCCACGGATATTTTGGATCAAGAACCTCATAGGGCACCTTTTCGCTTGCTTGCCCCTTTCCTGACCGTCAGGGTGGATTTTTTCATCCGTTCTTGGGTGCCGACAGGCGGGTGTTAGATGCAGTCCCCACCGCATCTCCCCCATTAGGCACCACCTCGAGTGGGTGCTCCTGTATGTCGCGCTCAGCAATTCAACCTTTCTCCCCGGAAAGTGCTGGGGATGTCCCCTCCCCGGGTCGGCCATGCACTCACCGGGGTTCCCCTGCCCCTCTTGAGGCATCGACAAAGCGGACGCCTCCGCCACTTTCCTATCCTCGGCCTCCAGCCTAAGTTGTCACTCCATGGTCGCAAGCGCCGCTTGCACCTATTCCTTTGCCCGAATAATGGAGAGAGCCTCCCCTGGGCTCCCCGCACTCAGAGAGAAGATAACACAGCTATCCTTGACCACCGACGTGAGATGAGAATCATGGAGAAATCCATACCTTTCTCGACGTCCTTGGCGTTCTCCAGGTTCTTGCCAGCGGTGAGCTGTTGCGCCTTCTCTAGCATCGACATGAACGACGCGCCACCGGTGTGCCGCGCGCTCTTAGGCACGGCGGATGCAGGTGCATGCGCCGATTTCCGTGCATAAGGGATGGCTATGGAGCGTGGTCCACGCGCCAGCGGTGTCCCCACCTGCACCTCCCTCTGCAGATCATGGAGCACTGGTTCCTGCGGCTGCATCACCCCCTCCCATCTCCACCTTCGACATCAACACCTCCACCTCCGCCTCCGGTCCCTGCACCACCACTGCCATCTCCCTCTCCTTAGGCCCAGCCATCGCCTCGAGCTCCAACCTTGCCATCTTGGCCGGTGGACCCAAGGAGTATGGGCTGTCCACCGACCACGAGGACGTCGGGTTTGTCACATTGGAGATGGAGGACCCTTCCAGACCAACACGGCCAACCTCAACACCATCTAACGCCAGCAGCTCCTTTCCTCCTACAAGGCCCTCGAGCGGGGGGGGGGGTAAGAGAAGGGCAGAGCACCCCCTCCCAGATTGGACCCATATTGATCAAACGAGACCCCGCCAGCCACCCCCTTCCCCCGAGGAGGTGCCGACATGGAGATCTGCCCTTGGAGCCCTTCCCATTGGTCGCCGTCGGACCCTTCTCTTTTTCTTTTTCTTTCTCCTTGTCCTTGCTATTGTCCTTGTTCCTCCTCCGCCGAACATGCTTGTTCCATTCGCTATCCGTAGAAAACTCATCCGAGTCATCGTCCTCATCGTCATGGTGTGGTGGTGCCGGTGGCGGGCCGCCCGAACCTCCAGCTCCCCCACGAGGCGGCGTTTCGTCCTGCACACCCACAGTGAACCCCTCACTGTTGATGAACACTTGGACCGGCCCCTTGATCCTCTCAGGATACCGGCATTGGAACCTCATCCTCACCGGCTCCAAATCCCTCTTCAAGAAAGACATCTCATCCACACCGATCGGTCTCCCCACCATCACAAACGTCGCCATGAGCCTATCCTTAGTCATCAGGTCCTCAGGTACTCCAGTCAACCTAACCCAGGTCGACGGGAGGACCACACTCGGCCTAGGTGCAAGGAAGGCCTCCCGAATCGCCGTGTAGGTCTTGCTCAGTGGCAGGTGGAGCTTGCCTCTGCCGGTGCTCAGCCTCAAGGTCTCGCGCGACGGGAATGCCACGGAGAACTCCACTTCCGACAGTTTGCGTACTTGCCAATTCCATAGTTCATCCACAAGGTGTTTGAGCTCATCCGAAAGTTGTTCCTCCGACAGTGGCTTCTCCTTGAAGCTGATGATAGCCGCAAACACCTCCCCAGGCATCTGGCCACCGCACAGAGGTTCCACCTCAATATTGTAGAAACCTCCTCCAGTGATAGCGTGTCCCATGGACTGCAGCCTCAGGACCTTCCTCCTGGACGGGCAAGTCGCCGAGGTGTGCCCCTCCCTGATGCACATCACACATAGGGGATCAAAAGTACACTCAGATTGAAAGTGGCCAGCTCTTCCGCATTTGAAGCATTCGCCCCCAATCGGTGCCCCAACCTTGGCCGCACCCGACTTGTTCTTCCCCTTCACCAGAGGCTGCGGAGCCCCCGCCACAACACCCAGCGCCTTCTTGAAAGGCTTATTCTTGGCCGGTTGTTGGCGTTGTGCTGCGCCTCCTCGGTCCCCCTGGCCCGAGTTGGCCACGCGGTCTCCCTGACCTTTGGAGCGCTGCAGCTCCTGCTGCCTCTGCCACTGTTCCTCCTCCCTCCTCAGCAGCTCATCCCGGCGTTGCTGCCCTTCACACCATGGTGGTGGCGGCCCCCAATCACCCCGGCCCCTCTCCAGGTACCTGTACTCCTCTCCTTGATGGCGGTACTCCCCTTCTTGTCTCCCTCGTCTGGTGAATCTTCCCCCTCCCTCCTGCCCGCGACCTCTGCCCCCATGACAGGTCCCGTGCCCCGCATTGCGACCACCACCCTCCGCCCACCAGTTGCTCGCCTCACCATAGTACCGCCTCTTCCGCCTATCGTTGAAGCCTCTCTCCATCACCATCGCGGTGAAGGAACGGGAGAGCGGCGACAACGGCGTGATCTTGCGTAGAGCCCGGTGTGGAGGCGCCACCGGGTGACTTCCTTTACCATTGAAGGGAGCTCTTCTTCATCCCAAACCATCAGCACTCGCATGCCCCGCGTGCAACCCCCAGGTGCACATCATCCTTGAAGTCGGTCAATTTATGCTTGACCATGTACATATGGGATCGAGTCTTACGATATTTTCTTAGGCACCCCCATCATTTATGTAAAGGTTGACATATTGAACCATTCCTTAGTTGTATCAGTCCAATATATGTGCAACAAATCAAAATAACTTATTTTAAGATCAAGGTTTAGGTCCCAGATCTAGGCGTGGATCAGTGGATGTTGTGCGTTGTCTCAAGACGGGAAGATTGTTCGCTCGGGGTCACCTTCAACCTCACAAGTATATGTAATAGCATAGGGACCAGATTTCATTTCTTTGTTTAGGGTCTTCCCTTTCTTATGCTTGAAGGGCTAGGCTGTAATTCCTCCATATCTTAGGCACTTTTCTAGTATTTTAGAAAAGAAGTTATTTGAAGAGAGGTGATTTCTTATCATCTACCTCGATGTATAGAGGAAACCTGGAGCTGTGTGACTCCTAGATTATTTATCCAGGGTATTCGACAACATGCGTGTCGACATAACCATCCTACTTGCCAGAACCAAGACAAATGTAGGGTTATGGGCAAAGGTGGAGCCTACGGGTCTCGATGCCTACTTCTGTTCTTTGGGTGTAGTATATACAAAATTTCTCTTCTTCAGGGACCTACATGCAAAATTGGGCTATACAAAATTTTAACCAGTAAATCGGAGTGTATCTCACGACCTTCTGGGCAGGTTTGTACCATCTTAAGGTGAAGTTAACTAACGTTAACTTGTTTACATGTCCGTGGAGTACGTGTTCCAACCATAGTCGCTATCACCAATTTAGTCTTCTCCACTGCTTGCTGATATCAAGGTTGCCGGTAGATCACACTACACGAGATCTAGCAAAGTCATCCTCCTCTTGTTTGTTTACACCATCTTTCCTTCCTCAAAGTGATATAGATATTGTTCGTTGCCTGCTCGGTAAGAAGAGAAAACATCGGTTGTGCGTAAGTTTTTAGGACCTGCAACGAACTAGGACTTATATATTTTCCTGTCAAGTGCCATTCGATAACATATGGATTTCTTGATTGAATCCTTCCAATCTGTTTCTTCAGTAAGTTAATATGGTCCTTATCTCGAACACGTTGAAATTCTAGGGATTCCACGAAAGGTTGACTGTTTTATACAAAAATAATGCAAGATTGCTTAATGTTCTACCATTTCAAACCAGTAACAGAGCTGCGAAAATACAGATCAGAGGGAGTTGTCAACCCCCGTGTCTAATTATGCATGCAACTTGCTGCATGGACCCTGCAGATTACGACAAAGTTAGTTAGTTTTACGCATGCAACTTGGCCTTCTTTGCTTTTTCTCGGCCCAGGATGAGCAGCTACTGGATGCCGTTTTGTCTTACGAAATGACGATGAAGAATGACAACTGAGAACTGACTGACGACCTTATCCACTGGTAATCCTCAACTGCAGTTCATAGGACGGGGTCGCTGTCCGCTACGAAGCAACAACGACAACAGACACGCATGCTAACTTATATTAACTCCAGATATTGTTCTTCAGATATCATTAGGGATCTTAATATCATAGTACATTGAGCACACCGTAGACAAGTGCAAGTTATAAATACTCCCTCCCTCCACTAGTATGTTGGATGTAGGAAAGGAGTCTAGGAAAGCAACCCGTACAGCCTACAATTACTGAAATCACAACACTCAACAGCTTGGGGATAGATTTAGGGGTAAGTTTGATCCATATTGCTAGTTGAGAGGAAGTTGAAGGGCTCATGTTCTAGTCCTTGTAAGTGAGTGAGAAGAGGAGTTCACACACACTCCTCCACCATCTCGCACGCATGTCGCGACTCGAGTTCGGATCCATTTTTGTGTAAGCCTAAATTTTTGCTTGACGCACCAATTGAGTTGGGTACGTGCATGTCGGCGTTCCTGTGCATGTTCGCCACGTGTCCCTGGCTTCCAACGCGTGGTGGTTCGATCGACGCTCCCTTCCGAGGCTATACCAGGAGACGAGAGACAAAGAACATCTAGAGTTCTCCACTCGCCTCTGTATCTCTCTCATGTCTAGTTCCTTTTGATGTGTCGTCGTCTAGTCTTCTCCATCCCGGCAACTGTGTGCACGGCAGTCCAGGAGAGTAGGCCTCCGTAACCCCATCCATCGAGATCCTGCATCGAGAGGTCGGCAATAAAGTTTTTGGGGAGCGTCTCGGCGTGACTCCTCGCTGATGTTCGAGTTCTTCCTCACCAGTTCAAGTTCTTCCTCGATAGATCGGGCGATTCCGACAACATCATGGGTGAAATCAACAATGGCCATGGTGATGATGTTGCTGGAGCGATCTACTCGGTCGCGATGTACGTGCTTGTCATCCCCTATCTTGCACTAGTATTAGGTTGCTGCTAAAGAGCGACACCAGGGGCAAACCTAACCCTCCCCGAGCGCCCCACCCTGCTGTCGGTACTTCCGGCTCTGGCTGTGGTGCCGGCAGGCCCCGTCCCCAAATGGCCAGCAGGGATCCTCTGGTCGTGTCATGCAGTTGTGAACATATTCCAGGGTGGTGGCCCTAGGCAGTTGGTGGTGTGGCACGCTTTGTTGTTCGGCAGTGCGCGAGGTGGAGTAGAGGTAGGGTTGCTTGCGTAGGAGGAGGTGAAGGGCGGAGGCGCTGGGGGGTGCAGATCGTGAGAGGTCGGTCCTCACCGATGCCATCTCGAGGGCGGCTGGCATGGGGTGGGCGGTGGCTACATGCATGTCCTGGCCAATGGGCTAATGGGTTGCAGCGGCCACTCGTTCCTCGGCCAGATGGCTTATTGACCCCGTGTGGCGGCGGCATGGGCACCTTTGGGTCCGAGCTACGTCGGTTCCAACGAGGTCGGCAGTGGTTTGGTTCGTCTTCTCCTTTGCTTCCTTCTAGTGGTGCGGGGGCTACTGGAGCGACCATAAATAAAGGTGGCGGTCCTAGGATTCCTCTCGTGTCAAGACAATGATTTGCTTGATGTCGGTCCTCCTTGATTTGGCCGGAGTGACGAGTTTCGGAAGGCTCTACCCCGGCGAATTACCTAGAGCACCTTATGCCTGGAGATTGCTGAATCGGATGGGATTCGGTCGTGCGAACCCATGATTTTTACCGACCATTTGGTTCAGGAGGGAGCAACTGATGGCGCTTGACGAGGGATTACCTTGACGGAGTGTCTTGATTATCTCCACAGTAATACGCCAAAAAGGTGCTTCATGATGTTGGGACTCCCAAAGCAAAGTATTGTAGTCAGCGAAGCTTATTTTTCCCACAAGGGTGACTCAAGGGTTTATATCGAACTCTCGGAGAATTAGCTCAGAGTTATCTCTTTTCCTCTGCTTCTAGCAATCCTGCAAAGTAAAGTATTGCCTTGTATCCCCAACTCCACCATGTGGTTGTCAAGCACAAGGTTTTGTATTAGTAATTATAGATGAAAGATGTAGTAAAAGTAAAATAAAGTAAATAAGCAATGTAAACTAAGTAAATGAAGTAAAGAGATAGATGTTTTTGGGTTTTATGGGTGATTAAGTAAACTATGTATTTTTGTACTTTCAGATTAAAATAGTGATGCAAGTAGAAAGTAAGATCAATGCAATGAAAAGGTGTTTCTTATGATTAAAATTGGACGGGGTTCATGGGTTCACTTGTCTACTCTCCTTTTAAACTGTAGTGTATAACAACAATTTATCAATGAGATAATATTGGTGGAACTTCAATATGTGTTTGATAAGCATTCATATGGGCATCACGTCCTAACATAGAGATGATGCAACACATCTCTCTCACACTCCACAAGAAAGGGAAAAATCCAAGCAATCTTGACGAGGGTGCTCCTCGACAATGCCCACCTTTAGGGGCTTAGGGTTGATGGAATCCTGCAGGCTGACACGAGACATCGGATACCAATCAGACATGGAGAGAGATTTACCCAGGTTTGAGGCCCTCGATGAGGTAAAACCCTTACTTCCTGCTTGTCTGATCTTGATTATCGAGTATATCGGGTTACAATGGGGTAGCCGAAGGCTATGAGTATGATCTCGTCGAGAGGCTAAGATTGTAATGACCTAGCTCTAGACTTATAGTGAATCTATCTATAGTGGTTGTGTCCCGGCAGACCCACTCTTGGCCTTATATTGCAGGCCAGGTCTCGAGAGTTCTGTCCAGGTACGACTAGGTTACAGAAAGTTCGACTTCTAATCTTTCCTTGTTTAACATATTATTTCCTTGTTCATCAAGAATCCTTCTTCGGGTGAATTCCCTTCTTTCAAACTGACGTATTGGTCCACCTTGGTCGGTGGGTGATCTTCATGGGCCCCTGGTTGGGCCATAGGAGGTAGCATAATGCTGGTTACCTGAAGGGTAATGCCCACATCAGTAGCCCCCGAGTGACTGGCTGAAGTAAAGGTTTGGGCATGGACTAGAATTGCCTTCTATCGAATGTCCACAGTTGCCGAAAAGACTTGATCCTTTTTTACTATTCTGAAATTGAAAGCACATTTTTATCGGGTGCGCGTCCAGTGCTCCCGATGGGAGTAGCCCCCGAGTCTAGGCACGGATGCTTGCAACCGTATGTAGACTCAAGTTGTACTACTCAAAGGTTTTTGTTGCCGATGTTTTTCTTCAAGTTGTCATAATCATCTGATATCTTTTTCTATGTCACCTCCTTCAAAACTTCGAATGTAAGATTATAGTACGTAAGGGATTGGAGTAACGTGCCCAGTTTTACTCGATAAATCGATACTGGTTAACTACCGATGGCAAAACAACGTTACCCTACTAAGAGTCAAGTCCCCGGGCTTGATCGTGGATCTCTTGAAATCTTCGGGTCCGTATTACGATGGCAGTAGCCCCCGAGTCTAGGGACGGATGGTTGCAACCATGCGTAGACTCAAGTCAAGCAACTCTATTTTACAGATTCCTTCGGATGCTCTATGAGGAGTCGATACTTTTGATGACATCATCAGTGACATGGCCTCTGCGACGGCTCGATTGACAGGACGAGACTTGATGGGCCCACCCTACTTCTGCATGGTCAGTTAAAAAATGACTGATCCTTGCGCATTGACCGAGGCAATTCCTCGTTTGTCGTGCGTAGTGGGGGTAATGGCCACCACTTTCTCTCCCTTCGTGACACGTGTACGATTGGATTCTCGCCCACTTCTCCATAATGCGAGTTTAACGGCCACGATCCTCGGTCATTTTTTACTATAAGAGGAGGAGCGTTTTGGTTTTAACCTTTTACACCTCACATACTTCTCATCTTCTTCCTCTACTTCCACCTATCAATTACTTCTGCAACTAAGAGCTCTCGCGCGACCATGGGCAAGAGGAGGACGACCGGCAGTTCCAATGCCGCTGTAGGCGCTGCTAAGGGTAGGGACTCCACCACATCGCACAGAACGGGCACTGCCGTCAACCTCGATTGGGCGGCGTCCACCATCTCCAAGCGCGATGAGGACAAGCTGAGGTCATTGGGCCTCATCTCCTCCGCCGAATCAGACTTTGTTCATCCAGGTTCCGCTTCTCGCCCGAAGCCCCCGAAGGGTTTCATTGCTATGTTTGCTGCTTTTCTGTATCGTGGGTTTTCTCTTCCAGCCCACGAATTCCTTTGCTGTCTTTTTTTCTCCTACGGGATCCAGCTCTGGCAGCTGACCCCGAATTCTACCATCCACCTTTCCATTTTTATCACGGTGTGCGAGGCTTTCCTCGGCATTGACCCCCACTAGCGCCTTTGGAGGAATTTCTTTATGTCAAACGCCATAGCGGAGGCGAAGTCCCTCATGTGGTCGGTGGCGTCGGCTTCATCGTCAGAAAGGAGGTTAAATACTTTAACTTTCCGATGAGGGAGTCTGTCCAGGGATAGCGACAGAAGTGGTTCTATCTTCGGGACTGCCCTACATCAGGCCATCGCTTCAACCTGCCGCCATTCGAAGATGTTCTTGAGGCAGTACCAAAGAAATCCTGGCAAAATATTTTGACTGCCGAAGAAAGCAAGGTGGCCGACCAACTGTACGAGAAGATCTTGGATCTGAAGAGTGCAGGAGATCAAACAATGAGTGGAACCAAAGTGGTTGCGTTGTTCTTGCAACATCGGGTGCAACCGGCAATGTCGAGGAAGCATCCACTTTGGAAATACGCACGCACCAGCGACCCAACCCGAATCAGCGCAGATGATTTCTCAGAGAGCGAACTTCGGGATGAAGTAAGACGCCTAACTTGCTTCATCCAAAAGGACGTTATCACTATGACTTTGGTTCATGTCCCTTTCGGCCTTGATCATCTTCCTTCAGAGGTATATATCTTTTCAATTGCTTTAGAGTCAACGTCATTATTTGTACTTCGAATTTAACACTTTTCCTTTGCCTTCGACAGCCGTCTACCATCGTCCAGTGCTACCCTTCAACACCCGAAAGCGGGGCAGCTCCCGAAGATGATGATGTTGCTGAAGAGACTGAAGATGATCCTGATGTGATTGAAGATAGCGATGCTTCGGGTCATGAGGCTCTTGATGATGGCGCACTTCTCTCCAGGCATCGTAGGAGAATCAATGAAGATTTGATGGCCACAACGGAGTAGAGTCCTAGCGGACATAACAACGATGATGCTAATGTAAGTTCTTTTCATGCGCCTTCTCGCGAAGCTTCAGCTCCCCCAGCACCAAGAAGATCGTCAAGACTCTTCGCCGAAGAAGACAATTTGATATCTCTTCTGTAAGTTTCTTTTTCTTCGTGTTTACTTCTCTTACTTTCTGATAGGAGTTGAATCTAGAATAATACATATTTTGTTCGAATATTTCTGATGAAGATGAAGATGTTCCTCCTTCGAAGAAGCCAAGGATGAACTCTGAGAATCCAGAGTTAACAAAAGAGTCGACACCTTTATCTGCCGAAGATGAACCTTCTGCCGATCTTCCGCCAAGAAGAGTCGTAGCCAAGGTTAAAGCTTCTACAGTCGCTCCTTCGGCAAGCACATCTGTTCCTCCATCTTCGAATAATTATGTAAGTATTTCTTTAGTAGTTAGTACCCAGCAGCCCCCGAGCCGATAATTGGCTTTGAGCAAAGCCAAATATAGGTTAAGATACCCTTGTTGTATATCCTGATGCACTCCTTTGATTCTCTTGCCGCAGCCAATTCATGCCGCAGTCAACATTATGGTCGACTTTGCTGATCAGTTCATTCGACTAGAGGCAGAAAACGTCCAGCTCCGCAAGGCTGCTAAATCTTCAGCTGCCCAAGGGCAAGAGGCTAACAGGCTAGCAGCCGAATCTCGGAATGAAAATGCAAGCCTAAAGGAAGAACTGAAGAAGCTGAAGAAGAAGATGAAGGACTAGCAGGAGTCGAGACACAAGGCTTTCGTTGAAGCAGACAAGAAAGAGGGCGCTCTTCGCAAATCCATCGAAAGTTTGTTAAGTAAGATTTCTCCATGCTCGTCTACTTCTCCTTCTCCCAAAATATTTTATCATCATAATGAGTTGTTTTCCATGATATTCCAGATACTGCCGACATGCCTGTCAACCGTACGAGCAAGCTTCAGATAGATTCTATGTCGGATGCTCTTTCATTTGTTGTCGAACAAGCGAACAGATCCAAGATCTCTTGAAGAAGGCCAAAGGAGCTCTGTCGAAGTTATTCTCGATGATGTTTCCCAGGATGGATCAGAACAAAACTCTTGGAGATCTGACGAATACCTTCTTCATCGACTCCAGCAGTGCAATTGAGGCACTAAAGCGTCGCTCCCGTCTCTATGGAGCGGTTCTTGCTTTTCAATTTTTAATGGGTCATGGTCTTGAATCCAAACTGGAGCAACTGTCGAAGGTGTTACCAACGGACGCAGATGGTTCTCTTGTCGACCTTGCCCCTTCCAATAAATCAGCTCAACTGTTGCGCAAGTCGTCTCCTGAAGCTGGTTGATGAAGAGAAGAAAAATGCTGCATCCGAGACCGCTCCAAGCTCATCTACATGAACTCAAGCATCTTGAGTTTACTGATTCACTTAGTTTTAATCTTGAATATTTTTAACCTTGTTCTGTAATGAATTAAGCTGACTTTGTTGTCGGCTCCCAACTTCTTTAACATAACCTTTTGAATGAAAAGATGTCGATGGCTCCCGATGGAAGTTTTCTGCACTTGATAATTTTCATTTCCTGATTTTCTGTGGATGTATATAGAAACAACTTGCTGCAGATTCCTTCGACTTACTTCCCGAGTCGAAATTTATTCGAATTATTATGTTGTCGATGAATCGGAAACTGTGCGTCGTCTGCGCGATCAAATTTCCCAACAGAATAAGGATATGGCTGGTCTCCATGCTATGGCAGCATTGGTGCAAAAGAAGAGCAAAATTGCAAGAGCAGTCGAACAACATGCTCTGGATCGCCTACGCGTGGCTACCGAAAGCCTAAGCTATAAGCAATCAATACCCTTTTTTTTTGCTATTTCTCTTTGTAAAGAATCCTCTCCTGACTTGCCCTTTATCTTCAATAGTCGTTGCTTTTGACGAATCAGAAGAGAACATGCGAATCCACGAGAAGATTGCAGCGATGACAGGTATGTCTTACCCTAAGTGTGCATTATGGTCAGATAGGTCAAAGGCCGTAATTGTGGTGAAGTTCGAGTATCGGGTTGAGAAGGTACATTATTAGTTTGATAAGTATCACGCTCATCTGACCATGGTATGGAGGACTATGTTTCCTTTGGATCCAGCACCCGACACTCTATCGGCTTTGTTTAGTCGATTCAAGACTCCTTCCAGAGTTCGATCTTTAGTGCGCAAAGAACTTCTTGCTCGAGCCGAACTAGCACTTGCTTCTGTTTTAGCTTGTCATCCGACCATGAATTTAGAATCCATAGCCAATGCTAGTGTAAGACTTGATCAGTATTACCCCATAGCTAGACATCCTGCTCATATCATTATGTCTAGGATGGAGGCAGGTACCGAAAGTGATTTGAAGAATCAAGCAGACCAGGGAACCTCATCATGATAGAAATTCTTAATTATCCTTTCACATAGTGTGCCTTTGTAATTTTTATGAAATAAATCAGTCTTCTTTAAGAGGAACTTGCGTTGTAAGAAATGATGCTCTTTTTTTATATCATGTGTCGTTGATGTTCTTTTTTAACATCATAGCGAATCGATGAACTGTAAGCCCAGTCGAAACCCCTTTTTTTATTTTGTCGAAGGCAACTAAGGGATCCGGTCAGTTTGCTCACTCAACGACCCTGTAGTAATTGCAATTTTTGCAGGGTCGCATGTATGTTTGTAAGAGCGACACCCTTCGATTAAACGAAGGAATTATGCGCTTTATTTGGCTTCGTAATGCGGTGCACCGGCGTGAGCCTTTCACATGTTGCATTGTGTCTACCAATTTCAGCGCTCACTTGTTCCTTGAGGCTTTGGTAGAACTATTTTTGTATAAAGATTCCCATCAATTCTAGCACTCGCATGTTCCTTGAGGCTCTTGACAAAAATCATGATAAGAACTACAGTCTCCGAGTATTGCCGGAAAAAACTGTAGTATGTCGCTAAACAGAGCTCCCGATGGGAGTAGTAATAAATGACGAAATTGTAATAAACCTTGCAGCCCACGAGTATTGTGGCGGGTAAGCCATGACGCGTTGTTTAACCAGAACTACCGATGGGAGTCGTAGTAACCGATAAGAAGATCTCGAACATTTGTTCGGGTGAGAAGGTAATCATACAAGCTGAACCAGAAGATCTATTCATAGCACGTAACTGGGTATACATTGCTTCAATAGTGGCTAAGAAGCCTTATTGTAAAAGAAATAAAGGAAGCAGTAAAAAGGTCGGGTCCTACACATAAAATCGTCGCAATTGTGCAACATTCCATGGGTTCCCAACATCTTTTTCTGTAGTAGGATTCTTGAGACAATAAGCTCCTCCTGGAATTACTTCGGTGATGATGTATGGTCCTTCCCATGGAGATTCAAGATTTAGGTGTCCTTTCTGCTTCAATCATAGTACTAGATCACCGACGTCGAAACTTCGAGTGCACACCCTTCGACTATGGTAATTTCGTATGGCCTGCTGATATACTGCTGTTCTTGCTAGGGCAATATATCGAGCCTCATCAACAAGGTCCACAATGTCTTGTAATACCTGAACATAGGTTTTCTCTTTGTATGCAGCCACTCGAGGTGCTTCGAAGCGAACGTCGGCAGGTAGAACAGCTTCGGCTCCGTATACAAGGAAGAATGGAGTATATTACGTTGACCTATTTGGTGTAGTCCGTAAACTCTAAAGTATTGGTGGTAACTCTTCGACCCAAGCTCCGGCTGCACCTGTGAGACGCTTTTTAATGCCATCGCATATTAAGCCGTTGATCATTTCCACTTATCCATTGGTTTGAGGATGTGCAACAGAGGTGAATTTGAGCTTGATGCCATTATTGTTGCAATATTCATGAAATTCCTTCAAATCGAAGTTGTTCTGTTGTCCGTGATGATGTTGTGAGGCACACCAAAGCGACAGGTGATTCGTTTGAAGAACTTTACAGCTGCTTTGGCTGTCTGATTGGTGATAGGTATGGCATCAATCCACTTGGTGAATTTGTCAACTGCTACCAATAGATGGGTATGACCGCCAGGCGATGACTTTGGCATTGGACCAACTTGGTCAAGTCCCCACTGCGCAAAGGGCCATGCCAAAGGTATTGTTATTAGATCCGTAGCAGGTGCGTCTGTTTTTGGTGCAAAACGTTGGCAAGGGTCGCACTTCCGAACTAAGTCTCTCACATCGGGTGCTGTTGTTGGCCAATAAAACCCAGCTCTGAAAGCTTTGGCCACAAGTGCTCTGCTGCTTGCATGATGGCCACACGTCCCTTCGTGTATCTCTCGCAACAGGGCCTTTCCATCGTTGATGGCGATGCACCGTTGGAAGATGCCAGAGATACTCCGTTTATAAAGGTCACCATCTACTATATATAATAAATGTTTTAGATCTTCGCACAATGCGTCTAGCTTCCGTTGGATCATCTGGGAACCGTTGCTCCATTAAGTATTCCAGAAAAGGTTCAGTCCACAATGGCTCGAGGAGAAGAACTTGCTGTTTAGGTCCACCAGTAATATCTTCGACAGCGTCCTGGGGCGTAGCTCCCGAGTCAGCAGCCGATTTTTCAGGAGGTGCCGAAGTTTTTTACTTTAATAGACCGTTGAGTAATTACTTCATAGAAGACTCCATCTGGGATAGAAGAGCATGTAGAGCCGATATTTGCCAAAGCATCTGCTTCCTTATTGCTAGGTATGTCGATATGTTTTAGCTCGCAACCTTCAAACTTGTCTTCCATCGATTGATACATCTGGTGATAAGAAATCATATTGTCGCTGATAGCGTCGCATAAATTCATCGACTACAGAACCACAAGGTTTGAATCTCCATAAATATCCAAACGAGTAGCCCCACATGCCTTGGCCATACACATATCATGCAATAATGCTTCGTATTCTGCTTCATTATTCGTCGGTAATGAAAAATTCATTCTCAACACATATCTCATCTTGTCTCCTTGTGGCGAAATTAACACTACTCCTGCCCCTGCGTCTGTGCTTCGTTTCGAACCATCAAAGTACATAGTCCAAGAACCTGACATATCGGGTGCAGCAGGAGTTTGGGACTGAATCCAATCGACAAAGAAATCTGGAAGGACCTGAGACTTTATGGTTGTTCGATTGATGTAAGAAATATCATGTGGAGCTATCTCGATGCCCCACTGAGATACACGACCTGTGGCATCTGGATTGGTGAGTATATTCTTTAATGGAGCTTCGGTTACGACAATAATCGGGTGTTCGGCGAAATAATGCCTAAGCTTTCGTGCTGTCATCCATACGGCATATGCCAATTTTTGGTAAGGTGGATACCGCTGTTTTGCTGGTGTAAGTACTTCGTTGAGGTAATAAACAGGACGTTGTAAGCATGAACTTTTCCTTCTTCCGCGCACTCGACAACAAGCACGGTGCTGACGACTCGACTGGTTGCAGCGATATAGAGTAACATCGGCTCCCTGTCCCGTGGAGTAACGAGGACTAGAGAAGTCGGCAAAAGCTTCTTCAGATTATCGAAAGCATCTTGCGCCTCTACTGTCCACTCAAATTTTTCTGACTTCTTCATCAACTGATAGAAAGGCAGGGCCTTTTCTCCCAGCTTTGCAATAAATCTACTAAGAGCTGCTACTCGTCCTGCCAGCTGTTGCACCTTCTGTAGAGTCCTTGGTGCTCCATATCAAGGACAACTTTAATCTTCAAAGGATTAGCCTCTATTCCTCTGGCTGAAATAAAGTATCCGAGTACTTGGCCTCCTGGTACCTCGAAGAAGCATTTCTTCGGGTTCAACTTGATTTTATATCGGTCAAGGTTTTCGAAAGTTTCTCTCAGGTCGTCGATGAGCGTGGTAGCGTTCTTGGTTTTGATGATGATGTTGTCGATATAAACCTCGATATTTCGGCCAATCTGCTCCCCGAGGCAGGCTTGCATGCACCGCTGATAGGTTGCACCTGCATTTTTTAATCCGAAAGTCATGACGTTGTAGCAGTAAACACCATGCGGTGTAATGAACGCTGTTAATTCCTGGTCTACTTTTTTGAGCATGATCTTAATATATCCTGAATAAGCATCGAGAAAGGAGAGGCGATCGCAGCCTGTTTGGTTGATGCAAGGCAACGAGAAATGACTCTTCGGGCAATGCTTGTTGATGCTCGTGAAGTCGATGCACATACGAAGTGCTATCATATCTTTCTTTGGCACCATGACTGGATTGGCTACCCACTCGGCTTCCTTGAGCTCTCGAATAAACTCGGTTTTGCGGAGCCGATTGACTTCTTTTCCAATAGCTTTTCTTTTTGATTCCGAGAAACGACGTAACGTCTGTTGTACAGGTTTGGCTTTGAGGTCAACATTGAGGGCATGCTCAGCGAGTTCCCTGGGAATACCTGGCATGTCGGATGGTTCCCATGCAAATATTTCCCAGCGTTCACGGAGGAACTCGATCTCCTGATGTATTGACTATTTTCTTCGGGTTAGAGGGGTGCACTTGATGCTTCTTTGCTTCCTTGGCAACGTCAAACTCATCGGACTTTGTGTTCCGATTGTCGGCAGGTGGTTGTGTATGATCGGTGAGTACGTCAAGTGCATTAAGTTCTGGAAATCTCTATCACAGTTATCAGAACGAGAAAAACTTCCGGGAACAGTTATTGTTGTCTCGTTATTGCCTGTCATCTTCAGCTTGAATACACGTAATAAGGAACTGCCATAAACTTGGCAAACGCTGGCCTGCCGAGGATGGCGTGGTACTGTGATTCTCAATCTACCACCTCGAACTCGACTTTCTCCTTCCTGAAGTTGCTGGGGTGTGCCGCAACGCCCAACGAAATTTTTCCAAGGGGATATGCGGGTCGGGTCGGGATGATGCCGTGGAAGCCAGTGTCAGATTCTTTTAACATATGTGCTGACAATCCCATTGCTTTCATTGTGCTTGCAATTAGAAGATTTAGACCACTTTCTCCATCCATGAACAATTTGCTCATAGTGTATCCTCCGGTATGTGCTTCAAGGACTAGGGCAGCGTGACCGGGCCTTGGGACAGCTATCAGATGATCGGCCCTGCTGAACATGATGTTCTGATCTGACCAATCGATATAGTCGGGTACTGCTGCCATAGCCACTTCTGCAAATTTTATCTCCCGCGAAAACTTCTTGGGCTCCCTTTTTGAAAAGCTAGTTTTGTGGATCATGTTACACTTGCCCTCGAGACGCAGGGTAGACTTCAGTAGGTATGTATATATCTTCGTCTGGCACATAATGTTGTTGTTGAGGATAATCGTAAATGGCCGTCCTTCCTTCCGCCGAACGCGCCTTTGCTTCTGAACCAGATCTTAGCTCTTCACATAGCTTCTGAATGTCGAGGAACTTCCAACAATCTTTAAGTAGATGCGTAGCCTTCTCAATGTTGTCTTTTGGATCAATATAAGTATGCAAGTAACATGGAGCGACAAGCTGCTCCGCAGCTGACAGGTAAGGTTTACGGCTGCGATTTTTGTTTAATTGTGCACTGTAACATCCCTCACTACACTGACGGAGGCGACTCGCAGCTCGTCCATCTGCTTCACAGCGGAGATCCCTTCTCCTCTTCCGTTGCTCCTGTCAGCTACCGAAATTTCTTCGACTGTTCCCGTTACTGTTACCAGACGAATACGGCGAGCCCACTGGAACCATCGGTGGGACGGCGATTTTTGGAGCCGAAGTCCTTAACGAGGCTGGTGCACCTGAACTTGGAAGTCGAAGGAACCCTCCAGAATCGACGATGAAGTGGACACCGCCAAACGTTGTGTCCATGTCGCCGTGTAACTCCGAAGGAGTTGAACACGGTGCTTCGGTGCGCGGAGTGAACTCAAAGGATCCGCAGCGAACCGAATTCTTTGGGCTTGGAGGTGTTGGTGATGCCAGCACGAACGTTGCTGATGTGACTGGAGCAGCCGATGACGCGCCTTGTGCCGACAGTCTTCCTACAGACAGCCCCAATTGACGAGGGTGCTCTTCGATAATGCCCACCTTTAGGGGCTTAGGGTTGGCGGAATCCTGCAAGCTGACACGAGACATCAGATACCAAACAGACAGGGAGAGAGATTTACCCAGGTTCGGGGCCCTCGATGAGGTAAAACCGTTACTTCCTGCTTGTCTGATGTTGATTATCGAGTATATCGGGTTACAATGGGGTATCTGAAGGCTATGAGTATGATCTCGTCGAGAGGCTAAGATTCTAATGACCTAGCTCTAGACTTACGGTGAATCTATCTGTTGTGGTTGTGTCCCGGCAGATCCTCTCCTGGCCCTTATATTGCAGGCCCGGTCTCGAGAGTTCTGTCCGAGTACGACTAGGTTACAAAGAGTTCGACTTCTAATCTTTCCTTGTTAACATCTTCTTTCCTTGTTCGTCAAGAATCCTTCTTCGGGTGAATTCCCTTCTTTGGAACCGACGTATTGGCCCACCTTGGTCGGTGGGTGATCTTCATGGTCCCCTGGTTGGGCCATAGGAGGTAGCATAATGCTGGTTACCCGAAGGGTAATGCCCACATCAAATCTTGTATTAAAAATTAACAGAGCATAACATTAAGTACTTTGACATGATGTTTCAATATCAAATATGCTACCTTGAGCAAACAAGATTATCACTTTTGTCACATGATAATAGATCATGAATTTATTATCACTATTCAATCACTAAAACCATGGTACTCCATCTAATACACACATCTCCCCACATATGTTCGTGCATACAAGTTGGATCAGAACAAGTACTTAAGAACGAGGCACATAATATGCATTTATCAATACATCTTATACATACTAGATTCCAATCTCATATCACAATATGATAGAATAAAGATCCACCATATAGGAATTACATGTATGACCATAATCATGTTGGGCAGCTCATATGGTACTAAGATCTATGAAGAAAAAAAGAGAACTAGATCAAGCTACAGCCACAAACCCATAGTCCAGAGGTGGACTCCCCCCCCCCCCCCCCTTCATCATGGTGTTGATGTGGAAGGCGTTGGAGAAGGTGGAGATCCCTCTGGCGGCGGCTCCGGCGGAGTTTCCCTCCAATCTTGCATGCTATAGCCTCTATTTTCGTGTTTCGATGTTTCTGCGGCGCTCTCCTCGAGGAAACCCTAGGGGGCATATATATAGGGGATTTTAGGTCAAACGGAGTCGGCTAGGGCAAGATTGAAGCGACTCGGACGGTCCATGGAGAAATGAGCATGGGTGGCACCCCCTTTACTAAGAGTAGCCACCATGTCTCGTTTGGGCCTCATGCCCTCCCTCGTCAGGTCCAGGTGCTCTAGGCCTCCAGCTGCTTCTCGTGGTGAAATATTGACATCCCCGAAATTCTAGCTCAATTTGACTCTGTATAGGTCCTTGAAAGTGGAAAATCCATAAAACAAGGTTTTCCTGTTCTGCAGAGTTATAATCCAAATAAAGAGGATCATTGGTAAATCCCCACAAATCAATATAAAATATGGATATAACATCATATATGTTGCAAATATGTGTCAATAAAGTGCAAAGTTCATGTATGCATTTTACATGCATCAACGACGTGAAGCTCTGCTATATATCTGTTGTCATCGGGTGACATGGTTTGGTCCATGGTGAAGTCAAAGGCGGAGAATGTCATAGAAGCCATGATTTGAGAACTAGTAATGGTGGTTCGAGTCTTTGCGGCGATGAGTAATTTGCTTGGTGTTTTGGGTTTCGTAGCAGCGGTATGCAAGTGGGGGCGACAACACAAATGAAGTTAAAAGTCTTACCTTTGATGGTGAAAATCCAAGGTCTGCCCTTAATGGTTGTGCCTGACAATGGTCTTGTTGAAGGCATTGTTTTGAGAGCAGCGACTATCTTTAGGGTGAAAACCTAAGATCATTGATAGGACGACAACAACGACACTTGTGCACTATTTCCTTCTTAGATGCATCTCTTTTGAAGGACCTAGATTTCATGTGGTGTTTGTGCTGCTGCTGGCAATTTTTAGCTTCTTCTTCTTTTTTGGTTGTGTGCATCGGTGCTGCCATTAGGGTACTGCATGGTTACATTCGCTGAATGTAATTTGTATCTTCACGATATTAAAATATTTTCTTTATAGAAAAAAGTATCTTGGTGCATTTGTGATGTTGCTTTAATTAAACTCACTCGAAAATTACCTAGTGTACTCCGTACTTCTAGATTTATCCTAGGTCAAGCTTTTCAACTTTTGATTAATTTTATAGAAAAGTAGCAACATATATGAAATTGAAGTGGTATAATATGAAACTACACTTCAACATAGATCTAGTGATACTAGATTTCCCTATTAAATCGGATAAAATCTGACTTATAATAAAAATAGAAGTATACTTATTCGCAGATGGAAAAGTACATATTTCATATGCATGCGATTAATGGATGGTCCAGATATTCATTGCGGATATGCTTTGGACAAGCTGGTCAAACTAGGTGCTGGCTGGCCCTTCGTGTCTATTGCTTGCTGAGTAGTAGTGAATAGCTGGCCATGTTTATCTCCTCGGGTCAATTCGTTACTGTTTTGATTGACTAACTGGATGTACTTGTTCATATCTTTGACCCTACCATGAAGCCGTCGTATCCAATTATCCAGTACTGATGTGAAATATGTGGTCTGGGTTTTAATAAGTCAGATTGGAGCTCGAGTGTTACTATCTTTTTTAGAAAGAGAAGACTCTTGAGCCCCATTTTAAATTGATAAAACAAATACAGCCAACGGTCAAACACCAAGTGATCCTGGGAATACCATGTTACAAATAAACCCCCACAAAGGAGAGCAAACAAGGCCCCAAAAATATATAAAGCGGCTACAACAAGCAATAACCAAAAAAGAAAATGCATTGTCGAAGGCTAGAGGTCTTTATCCTCCATTATTGTAGATAGTATGGCATCTCCGGATCATGGCGCAACTTTCACCCGGATCCCACGTTGTTTTCTTCTTGAGCACACTATACCACTAGCACACAAATGCCACAAGAAATGCAAAACAAGGAGAACCGTTGTAGTTCACGGCTTTAGAGTGAGGCCTCCAAGGATGGGACATCAAGGTTTTAACCCAACGACTCATCTAAGAAGGGGGGCGGCACCCGAGGGTCCCATTGTTGGTGGCACAGGGCATCAGAGCAAGGATTTTTTTCCCAATCCATTTGTTTCTCCAACCGTAGCATCCCACCAAATCAACATCTCACTCAAGAGGAAATCCCTTGAGGCGCCCGACGACAAACCAGAAGATTGTTAGAGGCGAGGAACGGACTATGTACAACTTGGATGACAAACATTAGATGGTACACCATCAATGGACAAGCATGAAAGAGTCTGATGCCCTGTTTGGTTGCACAGAATTGGTCTTGGAATTAGGGAATCTAGAATTGGGCCCTTAATTCCACTGTTTGGATGTGCCCAAAATCGTTGCCCGGAAATGGTGCTCCAATTCCACGCGCGCGAGCAAACCAGGCGGCCTCAGTTTCCGAGCACGGTGCCCTCCCCTCTCCTATGGTTCCGCCACTCGGGCATTTCCATCAGGCCTCTTCATGAACTTGTCATATTCATGTGTTTTTAATTTCGGATTTGCAGATTCTGTGGAGAATAGGAAGTTGTGAGTCCAGTTGTGAGTCCAATTGATGTTTTCAGGAGAGGAACCTTGTGGTTGTGGCACACCACGGAGGGATTACATAGGTACAATACATGTACGGTTTAGGTTTATATACAATGCCGTATGAGGTATGGTTAGTATGTAACACATGGGAGTGATGTTTTGGCACATGGGATCACATGCTCCCTTTATTTTTAAATACATGTTAGACACATTTTAAAATGTCAAAAAAATTGAAACAAAAATTTCACGTACATCTTCATGTGCTACACGCTCACAAAGTCGTTTCATGAAAAATCGATATGTCATGTGGCGTGTGTAAAAAAGACAAAATTCGGTGCTGAAACAAAGACTTGTCACAAGATAAATTTTCTCTTTTTCGCTTAGACTACAAAAAATATCATTTTTTCGTGAAACTTGATGAATACACATATATTATGGAGATGTACATGTAAATTTTTTTGTCAAAATTTTTTAACACTTGGAAATATGTTTTTATGATAGAGGGATCATACGCACCCGGGAGCCGAATTGAGTTTCTGGTAACACATTGTGTAGTTTATCAAACCACTATGGTGGGAATGGTGTTTTGGCACATGGGAGCATATGCTCCCTTTATTTTGAAATACATGTTACATACATTTTGAAATTTCAAAAAATTGAAACGAAAAATTCGAACGTACATCTTCACGTGCTACGCGCTCACAAAGTTGTTTCATAAAAATCCGACTTGTCGTGTGACGTGTGTAAAAAAGACAAATTTCAATGCTGAAAATAAGGCTTTTCAGGAGATAAATTTTCTCTTTTTACACAGACCACAAAACATATTGGTTCCTCGCGAAACTTGACGAACGTACGTATATTGTGGAGATGTACATGTAGAATTTTTTGTCAAAATTTTTCGACATTTCGAAATATAACTTTTTGATAGAGGGAGCATATGCACCTGGGAGCCGAATTGAATTTCCGGGCTATGGTTTATATAGTACAATAAGGTGGGAGTAGATATTTTACCTACACTAGAAGAGGGTCTGAACCCGGGTAAATCACGTCCATAGTACATGACTCCGACCAAACAAATCACCCACTCCTATACCAATGATGTCGTAAGATCTCCCTGATTGCATCACTCGACTTATGTATTTTTTGTTAAGTATATAATTAGTAGATTGGCAAGCGTCTTTGCATGGCTAGATGCCAGAAATTATACAATTTGATTTAGAATTTTTATAAGTTAGCTTGCTGGTACCAATTCTAACCTTAAAATTTCATAGCAATATGCCCATGTGAGAATATATACAAATGATAGAAAATAGTATACAAAGATAAATAAGATTTTTGATAGTAGAAATCATAATGATAGAAAATCTGACAAATTGTATAGTTTTAAAATATGCATTATTCGCTATACTCATGACCATACTTTTGTTATTTTTGTGCAGCATTATAAATAATTTTGCATAAAAAAATTGTACACTTATAGAATATATACCATTTTATGTTTCGGGATTCCATGTTGCTTCACCGTGTGGGAGCGGGAGCTGAAGTGGTAGGCCACTCCCTCGCGCCCAGTTCGTCTTCATCGCCCTGTTTGGGTAGATGCGTGACATGCGTCCATCTGTTGCTCGAAAGCAAGCAAGAGTGTTTCAATTAATTCTCGATCTAATCGTCGACTCCTTTCTCATCTCCGTGCACTCCAATGACCCCACTTCATTATTTCCCTCACATGAACGCCATGACTTTCTGGCTCAACAGTACTCTTCCCTGGTTTAGCCACTGCTACAGCTCAAAACTGTTGGCACTCCGTGGCCGATCAAAATCAAAATTGATCAGTTCCCTCTATCTGTGAGAAGATGGCAACCTGAACTCATAACTGTTACTTGGTCTTTCCAAGCATTCAAAATTGACCTGGACATGCCATGAGAGTAAACTTGAATTTTCAACATAAGGCGACCGAGAAGATATAGGAAAATCCCTATAGATAACCATTGCAAGTTGCCAACTTGCAGACAATCATCGAGAGGGTGGGGCGAGCCTAGTGAACTGCTCAAAGAGGTTGGGATGTGGTTAACAAAGCTTTCTTGCTGTCTCTGCTAACCCAACATATCTAAGAATGTTTTCTCCAATATTTCTAGCCCCTACCTTCTATTCTATGAATGGAGTTAAGAATACAGAAGATGTACCTAATAGTTCCATGAATGAAAAAGGAGTTAGCTCTCCCTCTCTCCATGGAATATGACGGGAGCATCACATAAAAATGAACTCTTACTTTTCTCCTAGGTTGAATTTGGATGGTCTTTTTCTCCCAATCTAAATAAAATGGCATGCAAATCTTTTACATGTTCTTGAAAATTTTGGCTGATCTGACTTTGCATGCTCACTGCTCCATATTTCTACTGTTTTGAAAGGTTGTGTCTATTATTGCCTTCATTTTTATTTACTTTGTGTTTTGTATCTAGGCAAAAGCTAAAGTTTAAACAAAAATATAATAAAGAAATATCAACATCCATAATATCAAAAGCATATTTTTACATCCACGCATGGGTGCAGGTGTTTCCGTCACCGTCCATTATGCTTTGAGATTCGGATAAAAAGAGGAGAGGGAAAGGAATCTTTCCACCTATCATGGTGGGCACAAATCTCGAGGAAAATAAATGAACGGTAACGAAAACACCTACACCCATGCGTGGGTGTAAAAAAGTATTTCCCAATATGAAAATATATACTTTATGAAGATTTTAATACCAGTTTTTTTCTTCGCAAAGGAGGTTGAACCCCCGCCTTACCATAGATTTCATATATAGATGTGGATATTTTTCCTAAATATCTAGTCATACTTTATAAAATTTAACTTTGGCAAAACTTATACCTCGAAGTAAATAAAAACAGAAGAAGTATTATGAAGGTTGTAATATGTTAACTCCAAGGTGCACCCATCCACTTCAAGCTCTAAATAAATTTTCGAGGAATAAGTACAACTCCTTAGATATCTCTTTTGTCAAAGCAACCTTTTTCCCGCGCAAGGTGGGAGCGTTGTCTGGCGCTATGGTGATGCCAACGGCAAGCATAGCAAGAGCTATGCAGATCTCTTCCTTAAACATGGATCAACAGTTGATAGCGGCGATGACTTGTAAATCGAATGCCTCGCCAAGGGTCTGCTAGACCGGATGAGTGCTCATATTTTCGGCATTGCGTTACTTGGTGATGCCCTCGATAATTAGTTGGTAAGCGTTGTTTGCGGTTTAAAAATATAAGGCCCACATGTTTCTCCACCCATTGTTGAATTCGTAGGTGTTAAGTGGTGGTTCAGGTTTTGTGGCCAATCCACTTGACATATCTTTGTTAATAAAATCTAAATGAAAATTGTACACACATTTTCATGCTGGGCTAGGATCTTATCCTCCGTTTAGAAATATAAGTATTCGCCAGTAAATATGTAACACCTCTCTTTAATCAGGACAAGAAATCCCATGTTCCATGTGCAGAACGTCAACAACAGAATTATCGCACCACTAGAACAAGAACTGATGTAATACCAAGCTTAAGGTCGGAGTCATCTAACTAATTAAAGCATGGAACCCAATGGCCAATTTTGCACTGACACGAGACATCGCAAGCGCAGAAGTGACACCTCACAAAGGGAAAATAGACGTTGCCGGGAAGGCGCCAACGGGCTCCGACAGCTCCCTGTACCAGAAGCAGGCCACCTGCGATACCTCCTAACCACCATCACGTCCACACATCATCCATCCGTTAGTAGCACATCGCAACAGTCGACAATATCACCAATCTAGAATTGTAGATCTACAGAAATCACAGGCCCCGACAGCTATTATCGATCAATTCGCAGCAACATCATCAAACCAAACTCGGTACGGTCAGTTTCTCGGTAAGTGATATTATTCTAAAAATTGTACACCCATGCTTTTTTCATAAGTGTACTGCACAATCTATTTGTAGCTTTAAAACGCAGCTGTAATCACCGAAAAATCTTAGTTAATGGAGTTTGTGTTTTAACTCATATATGTATAAGATTCTATTATTTGAAATGTTAAATAATTTTTAAAAAATATTAAAAAATGTACATCTATATATTTTATGTTTGTAGTCAAACTTTTGAATATATATTTTTTATGTAACGTATGTAAAAAAATATAACGCAAATAGTTATTTAAAGCATCAAAATTTATCTTTTTACATGTGATATGAATTTTTTTTCGAAAAATGCGTGTACCAATATAGATGTATAGATATACATGTGAAATCTATTTTGGATTTTTGATATTTTAAATATATTTTCACATACCCGGTTTATATGCTCACATGAGCTGAATTAGATTTCCCTTAATTACCTTTATTTATAAATTACAAAATCTCATTATGAGTAATTGCAGCTGAACTCACTTGTAGCTCATAAAATAAAATGCACCGTGATGCCAATCACAGTTGTTTAGTTAAATAATTTCTAACTAGATAATAATTACCAGAAACGAGAAGTGCGAAAAGTGATTTTAACTTCTGAGGTTCAGTGCTTTCGCTATTATAAAAAATGAAGGTATTTTTATAAGTTATTAAAAACATAAAAATAATTGGGGAGATTATTAGTGATAGATCCCAAAATCATGCAAAATCTCAATCCACTTTTTTAAAGATATATTTTGAAGATTTAAAAGAACAACTCAGATCTGCATTTTTATCATTTTTATGTAGCTTATAATATAAATTATTTAAAATTAATATTTTGCATGTTTGTTGGATACATCATTGATTATATACAAAAAATCAAAAAATTTGATCTAAAAAATATAATTTTTATTTTTTAAAAAATAAGATCACCCATGTGCATCAAACCTCTATCCCGAAAAGTGCGCCTAACTTTCAGTCGAACTGATTTTCATTTAGATGAGATTATTAAATCTCAAAATATCAAGTGCAATTTCTTCCTATCCAGTGATATCATTAAATCTTAATTACAGTCTAAAATACGAATTGAGTCTCACGGTTCAAAATATGTTTGCTACTTGCAACACCACTTACAACTAAAATAAATCATTTTGCAATCAAATTTGCGACTCTATAATAAATTTCGCTTGCAATCTGACTTGCAACTTATATGTTTACGCTTGCAACAAAATCTCACTTACAACTCATATGTTAGGAATTGTGATGCAATTGAACGATATAGAACTTAGAAGCACAATTGAATGATATGGGACTTAGGAGCTGAGTATGTAAAACCGCTTAAGAAAAGGAAAAAACAAATTGCCACAAGTTTACGAAATTTAACTACCCGCAAAAGAGTGTTTAGAAAATTTAAAGAGCATGTTACGAAAAGCTATTGGAGTTTCTTTTGCAACACAAATAGTACATGTACATGCTTTTTCATAAGCAGATCAATAGTAATAGGAAAGGCACTTGATGAAAACAGAACCATATGAAGAAAATTACATGACAATATGTCGGTCGTAAAATCGAAAGAAAATCGAAATGGGAAGCTGGATCATCGGCTAGCTGGTCCATAGTGCCAACCGACGCGAACAGTCGAAGTCCAAAACTATGAAGATTATCAACTTGACGACGTTCTGGAATCGCGGAAATTGGACGCCGGTGCAGAGTCCTCATACCGTCTTTTATTCACCGCCGGCGCCAGCCCGCCGTGGTGGCCACCTCCACATGCATGTTTCGTCTTCATCTTGAACCACACATCCCAAGCTCACACTTCCTCCCTGGTAGGCTGGTACAGTAATTTGTTTTGGCATCTTCACTTCCATCGTCTGCTTGCCATGCCCTCCTCCATCAAATGAAACCCCAAAACAAATCCACCATCTTGAACTCCCTCACCTCCCTTTCTGCCATCTTCGTAATTAACATAGACGGAAGAACATATGTACAAGGAATAAGAGGATATATGATCTTCTTTTTTCTCCTCCTCTTCGTGCTTCCTTCGACTTACCATGGATATTATTCACAAGAGCCGTCGGTTATTAATGTTGACAAAATAATGACTGTCAAGTAACTGACCTGACCACCTAGCTTCGTCTTGGTGGCCCTGTGCGTTTGTTGAGATTAATTGATGAGATCGGAGACCCAGCCGACGTCAGGAGCGGCGGCTTCGGTCGCAAACCCGACAGTCGCGGCAGCGACGGTGTCGTTGTTGCAGACGGTGGCTTCTTTGCTGAGCCTCTCGAACACCTTTGCGCGGAGGGCTCTGCCGGACTCCACCCTCTGCACGGGCTCCTCCTCAGAGATGAGCCCCAGGTCGAGGGGCTCCACGGTCAGGGTGGCGCCGGAGGGCGTGGTAACCGTCACCAGAGATGGCCTGGTCGGCGTGGACGGGAGGCTGTACAGTCCGGCCGGGGATCTGGGGGATCCGTAACCGTTGGTGAAGCCGGCCAAGAACGACCCGCCGGACGGCGCCGACCTCGGCGAGCCCAGACGGAGCTGCCGGAGCGAGGTGAGCACGTCGTTGACGGGCGACCCGACGCCCGGCCATGGACCGCGGCGGAGCGCGTCGGGCGACATTGGCGGCGAGTCCGACGGCGGCGACTTGGGCGGGGACACGAGCGTGCTGGTCGGCGAGGAGGACATGGCGGTCTTGCCGAGGTAGCTCTCGAACGCCTGGCGTCGGAGCGGGGACCCGTCGTAGGACTCGGCGAGGGGCGAGGATGCGGCGCTCCTGGGGCTGGAGCTGGAGACCTGCTGCTGCTGCTGCTGCTGCGTCGGCACGGCGCGGAGCTGGTCGGGCGTGTGCGCGAAGAAGCAGACGCGTCGGCGGCAGGCGGTGCCGTCCTTGCACGGCTGCGTCCGGTAGCGCGCCGGGTGCAGCCAGCACTCGAACACGCCGTGCGCGAGCTCGCAGGCGTCGCCGCGGCGGCAGCCGCCCTTGCGGAAGTCCGGGCAGGAGGAGCCGGAGTAGCAGTGGCGGCGCGGGTCCCGGCGCCGCGCCTTCTCGCCCGGGTGCGCGAACGGGCAGTCGGTCCAGTCGTGGCTCCGGCCGCGCGCGCAGCGGCGCACCTTGAACTCGTACATGCGGAACTCGTCGCACGCGTAGTCCTCGTCTTCCTCGCCGGCGGCCGGCGCCGCGGTGTTCGACGGAAGGTAACGGCGCAGCGCGGACAGGAGGTAGGGCGACACGTCGTCGGCAGCAGCAGTTCCCGCGTGCGTGTAGCCGCCTCCCTCCGCGCCGGTCGCCGCGTGCTGCCACGGCGGCGCCTGCGCTCCCTCGCCCATCATCATCATGGATGTATCTGTACCGAGCGAGCGCACCGTCGGTCTCGCGTCGCGTTCGCGTTGTTTTCTCTGGTCTAGCGGTGGCTGTCTTTGGTCGAGATCTCGTGAACTGGGGAGGTAGACGACTGTTGCTGTGCTGGGCTCGGCCGTGGACGGGGAAGATGAGGCGGAGCGGCGGTGGGTTTATAAACTGGATTTCTAACCCGCGTAGTAACCAGGGTTAACGTAAGGTGGCGAACTGGCGATGCGTGTCGTGGCGTTTCGTCTCGGTGTCCTTGCTTTCCGGCGGCCGGCGGGTACGCAGGAAGCAGAGGCAGCTGACACGTGGGGTCAGCAGTGGGCAAAGTGCAAGTGCGACGTGGAGATGAAGGCATGGGAGATCGAACACGCGGAGCGTGGTGAGGGGGTCGTACGATCCATGCGCGTGGGCGCCCGGCGAGGTGGAGGAGTCGCATGGCGCTTGCACCCGCTCCAAGACACGTCGTGGGAGGGACCGACGGAGGGAGGGCTAATAGTCGAGTGGTTTTCTGCTTTTTAACAACAAAGCCCCCGACGATTCGGCAATTGTATTCCAGTCCAGTGATGGGTTTACATTTTACAAAGGAACCTTGTAAGAAACATGAAATACAATAC
Organism: Lolium rigidum; assembly: GCF_022539505.1. Taxonomy (NCBI): domain Eukaryota; kingdom Viridiplantae; phylum Streptophyta; class Magnoliopsida; order Poales; family Poaceae; genus Lolium; species Lolium rigidum. The sequence continues at coordinate 81,328,059 of NC_061511.1, forward strand.
GGTCCTCATGTTTTACAGAAAGGACCCTACAAGAACTATAAAGACTACAACCATGTCCTTCTTCGTCGCTCGTACGTTGATAACTCGAGCCACACAGAACGCTTCGTCGGTGGAGATTTCGCCACTAAGGGTGAGCTGTGGAACATCTTACTGCATCAATCATGATCGAATCAACGCAATCCCCCTCGACATAACCTGATACGCTTGTTGTCCTTGTTGCTTGCCTACAAGGCATGCATCAATTGCAGCAAGACCGGCACGATAACGAACTCCATATATAGGTCCAAGAACTCGTCATCGTTGTCCATGAGAGTTTCCTCGTTTTGGTTTTCATTTAGGAGCTCTAAAATGTCGGCAACGAGGTCTTCGTCGCTGCGACCAGCACGGGGGATCTAGGACGGGCGAGCCCGCTTGTTTCCCCAAGGCTCTTAGGGATTTTTTTTTAAAATCATTGTATGCGCAACCATAACTCTTAGTACGTATACAATTTATATTATATTTTGTAAAACACTAACCAACACTTTTTTCATGACAAGTCCATTATAATCCTCCGTGGGTAGTACATGGAATCCCAAAGGTAATAAAATTACAAACATGTTCTTAGACAACCTAGTGATAACTACAAGCACTCAAACAAGTCGAAGGCATGCCGCCATCCTTGTCCCCCCCTTATTGAAGCCGACAAAGTTTGTCATAGTAGAGATTGTTGTAGTAGACTGACGAAAAGTCTAAGGTCCAAAAGAACAAGCGCAGAGGAGAAGGAATCATTGCCGATGAAGAGAAGTATTATAGACCAAAAGGAGCACCGATCTAAATCGTGATATCCGCCAAAGACCAACCTAGACTGCTGATGTGGGCATTACCCTTCGGGTACTCGATATTGCCCTACCTCCTATGGCCTAACAGGGGACCATATGGAGTGCTGCAGCCCAATGAGGTCCAAGACGTCGGTTGCGCGGCGAATAGATGGAAGGAGACGATTTCTTGAAGTACAAAACAAGGAAGTATTCAAATTTGGAAGAAGTAGATAGATTACTTTGTATTGTAACCGAATCCGGGAAGAACTCTCGGGACCTGGCCTCCTACATAAAGGTCGGGAGAGGGCTGCCGGATCTCTCTCTCAACCTCTCACGCGTACACCAAACCCTAGACACCTCGCCTCTGGGCGAGAACACCACCACGCAGTCCTTCGACTGCCTCATTGCGATCGATTTCACCCATAATCAAGATCATATAGACAAGGGTATTACCTCTACGAGGGCCCTAAACCTGGGTAAATCTCGCCTCCCACTTGTCAGGTATCCGATGTCTAGTGGTAACATGCAGGCTTCCACTAACCCTAAGCCCCTCATCGTGGGCATTGCCGAGGAGCCACCTCGTCAACTGCCCTCCGACGACGCTAGGCGCATGATCGGGATAGGAGCTAGATGGGGAGAACTTTATCCCATCTTCACTGAGTCGCCACCGCCACGCCTTTCAGAATAGGATATAAACCCTAAGAAGTTTGAGGAAAACATCAAAAAGGTGAGCTCCCGCTGACAATGACCCGGATCCACTGTGCCTCCATAGCCGCCTCCATAGCCCTAAGGCCACAAGAGGCAAGACCGATCAACAACGGCATGACGGAAAGCAGAAAACCCTAATCAACTAAGTCTCTCTCTCTTTTTCTCTCCATGGAATGAAGGGGTACGCTTAACTCTAGCGTCAATGCAGTTTAGTCAGGGTAGTGAGCGCTTCGATGCAAAATTTTAGTTTTATGACAGATGTTTCTCGTTCTCGTTTGTTTTATTCTTAGGATGCGACATGGCTAGTCATTTTCTAAATAGAACAATTGATTTGAAACGTTGACTAGTTTGCAAACTTCATGACAAATCATATTAACTCTAGAATGGGTTCGAGATATTTTGTTGTCATAATCCTACCTTATTCGGCACTTTTCTCCGTTTACTTAACAAGGTAGAGGAGGGAAGTGAATTAGACTTGGCGCAGGAACTGATAAGTACGAGGACAGAAAACAAGCCATGTATTCGTAGTGTTTCTGCTGATATTAAATTAATTAATGATCTGGTTTGTCGACGAAGAAGAAAAGACCAACTTGAGGCCATTGACGGCCTCTTTTGCTTATACGAAAAGGAAGAGTTTCCATGTGATAATCCTTCGAGGCGCTCAGGTGAATCACGCTTCCTTGACTATACCTCAGATCATGCCAGCATGCTTCTCTATAAATGGCGGCTACATGCATGTCTTGTCTCAAAAAGGATTGCCACTTCCGGAATATCTATCCATCATTTCTGAGTTCATATTTTTGTTTCATTTAATATAATACAGACGTATAAACATATGTTGATTTTTTTTTCTTATAGCGATGCGTGTTCCTGCCTATAGCGACCAATTTTAAGACCCGATCCACCGGCTCAGACACCGAAGGGTAGCATACTACTACTATAAGTTAGTTGAAACGCTAACCGCTCCCATGATAGCCAAACGAAATACTCCTCGGTTAAGTGTAACTTAGAACATGTTTTAAAACAAAATTTATTAACTTTGACTAACTTTCTAAAAAATAGCAACATTTATAACACTCAATTAATACCGCTAGATTCATATTGTCATGTAGTTTAATAATGTACGAATTTATTGTCACCTATATTTCTATTTTTGTATAAAATGCTAATTAATTTCAAAAATATTTAACTTTAAAAAACATGTACACTTATTTGGAGACGGAGGAAATACGCTAGAATAGGGGTTGAATCGAGCCAGCTCAAGGCTCAGTTTGTGCAGACTCGTCAATTCGAGCCAAGCTTGAACTCGGCTTGCTACTACACATGGTCTGGAAATTGGGCTTGAGGCTCAGCTCGACAAGCTTGTGGCTCGGCTCGGATGGCTCATGAGCCGGCCGCCACATCCCAGGGTCCCACCCTAACTGCACCCTCTTTTCCTCACCTCCCGTGACTCCCTCTTTCGCTTGCTAGGCAATAGGGTTAGCGTTGGCCGCCGCCACCCGCACCCACCAGGTTACTCTCCCATCTCATCCTCCCATGGATGCACCTACTGCCTTGTTCCTCCCGGTCCCGTTCCTTTCTGCCGCTAGCTCCTTCCGGTCCCCTCAGGTGCACACGTCGACGGGCGCAGCGGACATTGTCGCTTCTGTCGGCTGCTCCGTCCATGGCTCCTCCTTATGCTATCTTCCTCCTGCTGCTCTTCCTACCTCGGGTGCTCTTCCTCCAGACCTCCACCACCGGATGTTCCTCCATCCTCTACTCCACTTCATGGTCATTGTGAAAAAAATGGGTACGGATGCAATTTGGTAGGATTCGAGTCAGGAGTACTACTACAAGTCTCAAAGATGCTCTAGGTCAAACCTGTCCAGAAGATAATTTGTGGTTTAAGTTTTTTTTTGAACAAAACATAAATCGGGCGTAGAAATGCAGTATCCTACAATGTACACTGATCCCATCGTAACCTATTGTTTATTAATCTCTACATATATAATAGACCACATAATTTAGTTCCCTTAATGTAAAATCACCGGGGCGAAGCTTCTCTTAGGGCAAGGTATGGCAGCTGCCCTACCTTAACTTTGGTGAATACATTGAGATGCACATGTTTTTTTGAACAATTTGAGTGGTCATATGTCGAAAATGGATTTCGTATGAAAACATTATGCTTGTTGTAGTGAACACTACGTAAAACAACTTCAAATCAA
>NC_061511.1:81331867-81392760 GCF_022539505.1 Lolium rigidum
GGAGATTTTCCCCGATTCTACGATTCAAGCAAAATCTCGGGAGCTATCGACATAGGCATCCCAAATGGGCCTCGCCAAAGATAGTACCCGGGGTTTAACGAAGGCCCACTACCCGAAGAATAAGAAGGTTCGAGAGCCCAAGATATATTAAGGAAAGTAGAATTGTAATAGGAAGTGTTGTTTGTAAATCAGCGGGATGAGTTAGAAACCGTCCCGGACTCTGTAACTTGTACAAAACGAAACCCTCGGCTCCACCTCTTATATAAAGGGGGAGTCGAGGGACGAGGAGATCATCGAATCGTTGTCTGCAAACCCTAATTTTCATAATCGTCGAGTACTTTTCGGCTAAAACCTTCGAGATCTACTTGCCCTCTACTTCTAACTAAACCCTAGCCTACAATCCATAGGCATTGACAAGTTAATCCCTTGTCAACTACAGAGCAAAAGCAAGACCAATTTACTAGGTTCAATGTGAATAAGATTGTTTTTCTTAAAGAGACTTATCATATCTCTTACCATATAAAAGTTAACCTAGAGATATTCATTGTTATACACGAAAAATTGGAGACTTAAGAGAATTCTTGATTTTTGAAAGGCACATCAAATTTCTCCAATGATATTATCACCTCATTAAGTTGGCATTGCTTTTAATAGTGACGTAGACAAAAAAAAAGTGATTTCGCAGTGACAAATATCATCTAGGCCGAGTTGCAAACCTATCGAGAGATATTCAAAAGTCTTGATCCATAAAATTAGAAAGGATTTGTTTAGAAAAGTAAAGTTTTGCCATTGAGCTAGCATTATTGGTACGTTAGGATCTACTTATAATCAAATATGTTTCTATTTTTATGATACAAGTGATTGTGTTTGAATCATATATGTCATTAATATCTCCGGATTATTTTGTTCTCAGCATCATTTTGTTAGAGTTCCCCCTACCTCAAAAAAAATCGTCCTTCCTCTCTGATAATCACCTTTGCTTGATCCTGGTTGTTAAGATTATTTTTTTGCGGTTGAATTTCCATGTTAGACTATGTTAAGGATCAATACATATGTTTATAATTGTGAATTGTTACATTTTAATAAAACACCGAGTCTTCAAACCGACTTGCAAGCTTCATCAAACGGACCGGCTTCTCAAGCCTCAAGCTTTGATCGTAAGATTTAGCCAAATCGAGCCCAAACTAAGCCTTGTGAAACCTCGAGCCTCGAGCCTTGTTCATACGCAAGAACCGTTAGATCATTCGCTGTTCCTTACTTAATGCAATCAAATACAGCGCCGCAGTACAAGTTCGAGATCGATCACGCAACGTATTGCGTGGCAAGAGCTAGCCTGGCTTGACCGACCGGATCCGACGGGCCGGGAGGACGGGACCTAACCGCTGCCACGAGTGCGGGACGCCCGACATAGCCTGATCAGGATAACGGACACGTGGCGACGAGGCCGTTGGCGCCTTTTGTCCGTACGTACGTCTAGGGTGCAGTGCAGTGCACCACGTCCTAGCCTTTGATGGCCGTGCAGTGCAGTGCAGTTGGATCGTTGTGTCTGGTGCAATGCACCCGCAACAGGTTGCTGGTTCATGCATACGTATGGATCCGATCCACTCGATCAGAGATCAGCTAAGCCATGGCCATCGATCCAGGCCGGCCTTGCGTTGCGTGTTGCGTTGCAGGGTAGCTAGGCATGCATGCATTGCTCTTCGCCGGAATGCCCATCCGTCCAGCTACGTTATGTTGCTGCATTATTTGAGTCCGATCTAGTGCACTGAATCTAGCGGCATATATATGCTTATCTCAGGGCCGGCTCAAGGTCTTGAGAGGCCCTAGGGCGAACTCCATGAATGGGCCCCCCAAAAAAATATTCACCCCATACATGAATGGAATGGATATAATATTATTGTAAAGCTCATTAGCTTTGAATATCTGATAAATTTAGTCATAGCCCCCTTCTGAATCAACTTCACTACTCATTTCTTCTTGTTTTTTCTCACAACCATATAAATATTTTTTAGGCAAAATGTTACGAAAAAGTGAGGGGACACCTAAATGTTGTAGCAAATTGAGAAAACTCAAAGCGTCACAGACCAGGCTAGGACAGAGTAACCCCATGGACGCTAACGAATGGAAGCAGCTAGAAGTGTTTTAAGTAATGAAGATTCACCAGAAAATTTTAGATTGAGAAGACGAAAAATTGGAGCGCCTAGCTGGGTTTAATCGAGATTTTGGTCCGAGAATTACCTGTTGATCTTAGCTCACTTCCCAATTTCTCGCCCAAGGCCCTCCCTAGGCGGCAATTCGTTGCAGGCTAGCAGCGGTGGCTCCGTTTCTAACTCTCCGTGTGTAGGAGGAATTTGAGGGCGAGGCCGTGCGAGATGAGATCGGAGAAACGAAACTTCCACTGCGGCTGTTGCCTCCGTGTGTTTTTCGTCGAGGAGCTCCGTGCGTGCTTGCTGCTGCATGCCTGGACCTCGCTATGCGCTAGTGGATATAGCTGGGCCTTTTTTTTTTCTACTATGTGTTATGTGTAAAAATGTACCAGCCATGGGCCCTTACCTTGGCCGGGCCCTGGGCGGTCGCCCCTATTGCCCTGGGCCAGAGCCGGCCCTGGCTTATCTGTTCGGCCTCTTTAAGTAGGACCAGCCAAAATTCTACGCATCGGCAGCATATGTAATGATCATATCTGCTGGAATATTAAGCAATTCTCATATTTGTTTAATTAGTGGAAGCAATAACTTTTATTATAACATGTTGAAGTAACGAATTTCGCATTATAAGTGGCTTGATCGTTTTGGTACGTTGGAAACCTAGGAGTAAGAGCATCTCTAGTTGCGCATCTCAAAGCGAGTTTTCCAAAACTTTATGGGCCGGATATTTGACCAGTCCCAGTCGCACGGTTCCAAAGACCCTTTTCGTTCGACGCGGCTTAATACGGTGTCCGGCGCCTCGAGGCCGTCCCCACTCCACAGGGGACGCTTCAGGCATGCCGGGCAGAGCGAGAAGCGAGGCGGGAAGTGACGGGCCTGACGTGTCATTGACACATCAAGGTCGTGCAACCGTCATCTACCTCGCGACGGAAGTTATTGGGGCGCGACGATGGTGCAGTTTTCACAGAGGCGCACCGACACGTCTCGTTGCACCTACCTCTTCGTGCTGGCGTTAATGCGCGCCACCTCTCCCTCGCCTCCCTTTTTCTTGGCAGCGAACACATGAAATATGCGAGCCTAACAATAGTTAGGTTTTCTCATTTTGCAATCTTTTAACTATGTTCCAAACTATGTATTAGTTTGTGTAATGTTTCTCCTCTCTACTTAAATGAAAATACAACAAAAACAAAAAAAAAGTTATTCTAATGTAAGAACAAGTTTGGGGAAATCGGATGAGGAGAGACGCGCCCCAAGCACGGCACGAGACGAAACGGAGGCGTCCCCCAAACTTTTTTCAATTTGACGCCGTTTGGTGGCTGCTTTGGAGGATGCAACTGGAGATGCTCTAAGAATACACAACTAACACAACAATGTGAGCACATAACTTTTATTTTAGTGATGCACATAATTTACAGAAAATGAACATGAAAATTTTAGAATGATGATGAAGAGTGGAGATAGAGGTTAAAAAGGCACATTAGAACTCTCAACAATATTAAGGGAGTGGCTAATTATCACTTGACTGAACACGAATTCGAACCACACTTGCAACCCATGTTGCAACTTTTGAGTATATATGGCTATGTGTGCGGTTCTAGCCGTCTCTGATTGGATCTCCATTGATAGGGTTTTGATCATCTCCCCGTAAATCAAGTGATCAATGGCATGATTCTAGCTGCTCCTACTCTCCAAAGCAGGTGGCACTCACAATACTGGCACGAATCTACTGGCCCCGATTTTGCATCGCTATGATTGGAGCGGACGTGCCGGTGCAAATTTAGCACGGCCGGCCGGCACGGGAGCAACCAGTCAAGCTGCGTGGCGCCCGAAGCGGCGACCCAGACAGGTACAGAACTACAGATGCATGCCCGCACAGAAATGCAGTACCGCGAGGTACTGTGCGAGAACGTGATCGATGTGCCTACGTGTGGCGCAGCGTGTCTACGAACTCTGCATGGGACGAGGTGCGGCACGTGAAGCAAGTGCGACGCGTCGTCGCCTCCGTCGCCTCCGCTGGTGGGTGGGTGGGCGCGTCCGTGTCATGATCCCCGTCTGTAAGAAGGGCCGTCTTCCCGACGAGGCTTTCAGCAGTCGTTTTTTACATCTCGATGCCGTTATTTGAATTGCGTTCCGGTTTCTTTTTTTCTTCGGATTTGACCTTTAATCCATCTGGAGAGCTCAGACCATCCCCGCCTCCCCGGGGTGCGCTCGGGTACTTCGGGCGAGAGAAAAGCGAGGATGGGCCCGCTCTATCGGCGAGAGAACACACGAACCCCACCACTTTGTCAACGCAAATCCCCTTCCCCTCACGTTGCTCTGTCGCCGCCGGCACCACCCCTCGCCAATCCGCCGCCGGATGCCTGAACTCCGCCATCCCTCCACCCAGCAGCCTATATTCCGCCGCCCGCCGTGCCCTCTGCCTATATTCCGCCGTCGGGCAACTCCCTCGCGTTGCTCCTCGTCGACACGCCCGGCAGGTGTTTGTCCAATTGCCTGGCCGGACATGGACTCCGACGAGGAGGAGGAGGAGGAGCAGATGTTCGCCGAGCTTTTTGAAGAAGAAATGGCAGCCGCCGCCCAAGACGAGGAGCACATGTTGATCCTAGCTTGCCTGTCCAGCTTGTACACCGAGTCGGCCATTGGTCGCCGTGGTGGGTCAGCACCAGGTCGCCGGAAGTGCAAGCCGAGGCAGCGAATGGAGGGCTACTGCATGCTCTACACCGACTACTTCGCCGACGACCCATTGCACGGTGAGGCTGTTTTTAGGCGTCGTTTCAGGTTGAGCCCGAAGCTCTTCCTGAGAATTGTGTATGTCCTTCGAGAGTACGACTCCTATTTCAGATGCAAGTTGGATTGCACCGGCATGGCAGGGTTTTCTATCCTCCAAAAGTGCACGGGTGGCTATGCGGATGCTGACATATGGAGCTCCTCGTGATTCTGTCGATGACTATCTTCGGATGGCGGAGTCCACCGCCCTTGATTGTTTCTATCGGTTATGCAGGGCGGTGATAGCAGTGTTCGGGGACATCTACTTGAGATCACCCACTGTCGAAGACACTGCTAAGATCCTCGCTGTCAATGAAGCTCGAGGATTTCTAGGGATGCTTGAAAGCATTGACTGCATGCATTGGAAATGGAAGAACTGTCCGTTTGCCTGGCAGGGAATCTACAAGGGTCACAAAAAAGGCTGCATTGTGATACTTGAGGCAGTGGGTACCCATGATCTCTGGATTTGGCACTCCTTTGGTATGCCGGGATCCAACAACGACATCAACGTCTTGCAGTGCTCGCCGATCTTCTCCAAGCTTGTTGAGGGTCATGCTCCCCCGGTTAACTTTGTGATCAATGGCCAGCAGTACAACAAGGGATACTGTCTTTCAGACGGTATCTATCCAAAGTGGCCATTGTGTGAATTTTAGAGTTGAAGTGACCCCTAATTTATGGCCATTATACATCATTAATTCACTTTCTCTATTTTATCCATTTCTCTTTATCAATCTCATCATGCCGGACTGCTTCCTCCTTCATAGCTCCGAGAAGAACTTCCATGCCCCTGCCAATAATCCATCAAAATAGGGTAAGTAGGACTCTGTACAAGATTGTAGAAATAAGAGAGGCGGGGAGAGAGAGAGAGCAAGGAGGCGAGAGCCGGGAGCACAACCATGGCTACACCGACATGTTTGTGCCGCGGTCGGGAGGTGCAAAGTGTTTGTGTTAGGGTTTCTATCGACCCGGAGACAACGAGTTGTATTGAGGAGGAACCAACCGAGATGTGGATGTCGTCGAGCTCCGCCTTCTCGCTACGACTACTCACGTAGTCTTGTCCTTGTAGAAGTCAAGGACCGATGTCACACTAGGCCTTGGTGTCACTTCTCTCGATGAGAGGATGAGAGCCTGACTATAGAAAGTGTGAGGGGAGATCCACCTGCCGCCACTTGAGTGTCCGATGTCGGACTACATCGTTGGATTATGGCATGGGGTGATGAGAGACGTCATGTGGGAGGAAGGAAGATTGGGCAAAGAAAATAACTCAGGAGAGCCCCAATGTGCATGCGAGGAAACATGTGGTGAGGTTGAGATTTTGGGGTAGGGTGAAGGGGGAGATAGCGTGGGTTAGTTTGTGTTAATGTGATCTTATCCTCAGATCAAAATAATCCCATCTGAGTGCAAAAAACATATCATCTATGTATGTATTGGCTTGATGGGAAAAAAGAGTAAACATCGGCTTGGTTGGTTTGGTTTGTTGAGGAAACCACCCAAGCCGATGTTTACTCTTGGATGAGAGGAAAGAGATGGTGCGATGGTATTAGGTAAGGTATGTAAAGAAGAGGAAGTGTGACACCGCGTATTCATAGATTTCACCTTCATAGTATAGATAGATACCATCTATTCATTAAAAAAGTTTAGCCTACATTAATAGGATAAGGTTTTGGAGGAAGTCCCCGTCTCCAAAAATGGATTTAACAATGTAGCAGTCGTTGTTGCCAGGTACAACTAATTTAGATCAAACCTAAGATCTCTTCACCTTAAAAACTTAGCCTCGATATATAAGGAAGTCCACCCAAAAAGTGAAGTCTCCTAGTGCCCCCCCCCCGCCCCACACACACATATCGAGGCCGCTTTGGCAAATCACCAATCACTAAGCTGACATGACATACATCACGTGTGCGGTTTTGATGGGAAAAGGCGTTCATCGGCAGAACCATGCCCTTATAACAGCATGTGAAGCATTGTCTTCATCGCATCCAAGATCCCACTCCACCATTACTTAGTAGTATCAAACTTAACTTACCATTGAAACCTTCTAATCTTCTAATCGCAGCCACCTTGTATTGGTGAACCTAGCAGGTATGCTGGTGGGCCGTGACATACACTGACACGACCATGATTGTATAGTCACATGCATTGAGCAGGATATTTCTTCTTGTGGGTGCATGTCTTTCTCTGATGTGTCATTTTCCCGTCCCCGCTGATCCTTCTTCCACCAAAAAGTAGCCATCGGTATTCATTTTAACATGTCCTTCAGGTGGTGGTTCCCGGACAGTAAGAGATCTCGAAGTACTTGTAACATATGTCTTGTGCTTATCTTGAGAGAAGGAGTCCATTTTTTTCCTTTAACATGATCGGCTTCAGAGAATTGGTTCAGGATCCATTCCATCGAGAGCCTTCAACCGTCGCAGTGAGCTAGCGACACCGCGCAACACTCGGGCAATATAGCAATGCCGTGCTTGCACGGGGGGATTCGGCAGGTCCCCCTTTCTTACATCCCCCCCCTGATGACCCACAAGTATAGGGGATCGCAACAGTCTTCGAGGGAAGTAAAACCCAAATTTATTGATTCGACACAAGGGGAGGTAAAGAATACTTATAAGCCTTAACAACTGAGTTGTCAATTCAGCCGCACCTGGAAAAACACTAGCAACAGGGGTGATGTGAAAGTAGCAATGATATGAGAGCAGTAGTAATGAATACACAGCAGCGATAATAGTAACACAGGAGCAATGGCACCAGAAGATAGTTGATACTACTTCCAATGACATGTAGAACAAGTATATGATGATGAAAGATGGACCGGGGTTCCCAGCTATCTACACTAGTGGTAACTCTCCAATAACAAGCGTTGGGTGAACAAATTACAGTCGGGCAATTGATAGGATTGAAATAGCATTAAGACAGAATATCAAGATCATTAATCATGTAGGCATGTTTTCCAATTATAGTCGTACGTGCTCGCAATGAGAAACTTGCACAACATCATTTGTCCTACCAGCCAGGTGGCAGCCAGGGCCTCTAGGGAAACTACTTGGATATTAAGGTACTCCTTTTAATAGAGCACCTGGAGCAAAGCATTAACACTCCGTGAAAACATGTGTCCCTCACATCACCGCCATCCCCTCCGGTTGTCCCGATTTCGTCACTTCGGGGCCTTTGGTTCCGGACGGTGACATGTGCATACAACTTGTAGATACAATCTAAGCAATAATTATAAAGCTCAAATCTAAGATCATGCCACTCGGGCCCTAGTGACAAGCATTAAGCATAACAAGATTGCAGCAACAATAACTTCATAAACTTTGTAGATAGACAATCATAACGTAACAATCCATCGGATCCCGACAAACACAACACCAATTACATCGGATGAATCTCAATCATGTAAGGCAGCTCATGAGATCATTGTATTGAAGTACATGGGGGAGAGAATACCAACTAGCTACAGCTAGAACCCGTAGTCCATGGGGGAACTACTCACGGAGCATGATGGAGGCGATGGCGTTGATGGAGATGGCTTCCGGGGCACTTCCCCGTCCCGGCGAGGTGCGGGACAGAGACTTCGTCCCCCGAATTGGAGTTTCGCGATGGTGGCGGCGCCCCGGAGTCTTTCCGGAGTTTCGTCAAGAGTTTTGGTGTTTTTAGGTCGAAAGGGATTTTATAGGCGAAGAGGCGGCGCAGGGGCACTCGGGCCGCCACACCACGGCCGGCGCGGGCCCGAGGCCGGGCCGCGCCGCCCTATGGTGTGGTGGCCCTCCGGCCCTCTCCAGACTCTTCTTCGGTGTTCTGGATGCTTCCGGGAAAAAAAGGAGGTTTGGTCTACGTTTCGTCGAATTCCGAGAATATTGCCCGAACAGCCTTTCGGAACCAAAAACAAGCAGAAAACGAGAACCGGCACCGTGGCATCTTGTTAAAAGGTTAGTTCCGGAAAATGCATGAAATCATCATAAAGTGCAAGCAAAACATGTAAGTATTGTCATAAAACAAGCATGGAACGACAGAAATTATGGATACGTCGGGGACGTATCAGCATCCCCAAGCTTAGTTCCTGCTCGTCCCGAGCAGAGTAAACGATAAAAAGAATAATTTCTGTAGTGACATGCTACTTACATAACCTTGATCATACTATTACAAAGCATATGAAATGAATGAAGTGACTCAAGGCAATGATCTATAGTTGCTAACAAATAGATAACATATAGCAAAACTTTTCATGAAGAGTACTTTCAAGACAAGTATCAAAAGTCTTGCACAAGAGTTAACTCATAAAGCAATAAGTTCAAAGTAAAGGCATCGAAGCAACACAAAGGAAGATATAAGTTTCAGCGGTTGCTTTCAACTTGCAACATGCATATCTCATGGATAATTGTCAACATAAAGTAATATGATGAATACAAATAAGCAAGTATGTAAGAATCAATGCACAGTTGACACAAGTGTTTGCTTCTAAGATGGAAGGAAGTAGGTAAACTCACTCAACATAAAGTAAAAGAATGGCCCTTCAAAGAGGAAAACATCGATTGCTATATTTGTGCTAGAGCTTTGGTTTTGAAAACATAAAGAGAGCATAAAACTAAAGTTTTGAGAGGTGTTTGTTGTTGTCAACGAATGGTAGTGGGCACTCTAACCCCCTTGCCAAACAACCTTCAAGAGCGGCTCCCATGAATTATTTTTATTTTTGGGTGGCACTCCTTCCAACCTTTCTTTCACAAACCATGGCTAACCGAATCCTCGAGTGCCTGCCAACAATCTCATACCATGAAGGAGTGCCCTTTTATTTTAGTTTTATTATGATGATGACACTCCCCCAACCTTTGCTTACACAAGCCATGGCTAACCGAATCCTTCGGGTGCCAGTCCAACAATCACATACCATGGAGGAGTGTCTATTTTTGTTAATTAATTTGGGACTCGGGAATCCCATTGCCGACTCTTTTTGCAAAATTATTGGATAAGCGGATGAAGCCACTAGTCCATTGGTAAAAGTTGCCCAACAAGATTGAAAGATAAACACCACATACTTCCTCATGAGCTATAAAACATTGACACAAATCAGAGGTAATAAATTTTGAATTGTTTAAAGGTAGCACTCAAGCAATTTACTTTGGAATGGCAGGAAATACCACATAGTAGGTAGGTAAGGTGGACACAAATGGCATAGTGGTTGGCTCAAGTATTTTGGATGCATGAGAAGCATTCCCTCTCGATACAAGGCTTAGGTTAGCAAGGCTATTTGAAGCAAACACAAGTATGAACCGGTACAGCAAAACTTACATAAGAACATATTGCAAGCATTATAATACTCTACACTGTCTTCCTTGTTGCTCAAACACTTTTACCGTAAAATATCTAGACCTTAAGAGAGATCAATTATGCAACCAATTTTAACAAGCTCTACAGTAATTCTCCACTAATAGGCTTAGACTACATGAAAAAACTTTAATCATGATCTACTTGAGAGCTCAAAACAATTGCCAAGTGTCAAATTATCCAAGACATGATGAGGCATTTTCCTTTTCAACCAAATAAGTATTGTAGCTTCCAACTTTTATCATTGAACATTAAAAGTAAAACGAAGAACAAGTGTTCATATGAAAAAGCGGAGCGTGTATCTCTCCCACACAAGGATTGCTAGGATCCGATCTTATTCAAACAAAACAAAAATAAAAGCACACAGACGCTCCAAGTAAAACACATATGATGTGACCGAATAAAAATATAGTTTCGGGGAGGAACCCGATAAGTTGATGAAGAGGGGGATGCCTTGGGCATCCCCAAGCTTAAACGCTTGAGTCTTCTTGAAATATGCAGGGATGAACCACGGGGCATCCCTAAGCTTAGACTTTTCACTCTTCTTGATCATATATCATCCTCCTCTCTTGACCCTTGAAAACTTCCTTCACACCAAACTTCTCATAAACTTCATTAGAGGGGTTAGTACTCAAAAAAATTTGAATCCACCTTGGTCCTGTAGTGGCACATTGCAAGAACTCGATAAAACATTAGCTACAGCCCTCTACGTCTAGAAAACCTCGCTTAAAGTCCACAAGAGACAATGCAAAAACAGAGACAGAATCCGCCAAAACAGAACAGCCGAGTAAGACGAATATTAATAAAATACTTCCGTTGCTCAAATCAGAAAACTCAAAACTAACGAAAGTTGCGTACATATCCGAGGAACACGCACGAAATTGGCTTAATTTTCTCGAGTTACCTACAGAGAAAACAGCCCGGATTCGTGACGAGATAGAAATCTGTTTCTGCGCGTAAATCCAAATCTAGTATCAACCTTCGATTAGAGGCTTCACTTGGCACAACAAAACACAAAACTAAGATAAGGAGAGGTTGCTACAGTAGTAAACAACTTCCAAGACACAAATATAAAACAAAGTACTGTAGCAAAATAACACATGGGTTATCTCCGAAGAAGTTCTTTCTTTACAGCCATTAAGATGGGCTCAGCGAGTTTTAATGATGCACTCGCAAGAAATAGTATTCGAAGCAAAAGAGAGCATCAAGAGGCAAATCCAAAACACATTTAAGTCTAACATGCTTCCTATGCAAAGGAATCTTGTACACAAATAAATTCATGAAGAACAAAGTGACAAGCATAAGAGGATAAAACAAGTGTAGCTTCAAAATTTTAAGCATATAGAGAGGTGTTTTAGTACCATGAAAATTTCTACCACCATATTTTCCTCTCTCATAATAATTTTCAGTAGCTTCATGAACAAACTCAACAATGTAACTATCACATGCAGCATACTTTTCATGATTTCCAAACACATAATTTTTATCAAGTTCAAGAATAGTGGAATTAAAACTTTCAAACTTACTTTTATTAATAATATAACAAGGTAGTTGATCAATCTCAATAGATATGGGACTCATAGAATAAGTCAAGAATTCTCCAATCCCATTTTCATTAGTAGTACAATTAATATTATCAAGTAACATAGGACCATCATCTAGAGCTTTATCATAGACATTTGCCAAACAAAATTCTTTAGTACCATGCATTTCGACATCGGGCACAAACAAAGCATTATCATAAGATTTATCAAAGTAGCATGGATTATCATAGATAGCAGTAGCATAATTATTCTCACAAGTATTACTCATAGGTACTATTTCAAGAGAATCCACAGGAACATAACATTCAACCTCTTCCGGTAAGCATGGAGGACAATCAAATAGTGTAAGAGATAAAGAGTTACTCTCATTAGAAGGTTGACATGGGTAGCTAATCCATTCTTCCTCCTTTTGTTCATTGCTCTCCTCTTCTTTCTCATCCAATGAGCTTTCAGGTTCATCAATTTCCTCCTCTTTTTCATCCAATGAGCTTTCAGGTTCATCAATTTCTTCTTCCACTAGGTTCCTCGCAAATTGTGAGTGCATTCTTGTGCATTAATGTGTCTCTCTTTATAATCAAGGATATAAGGATTCCTCTCTGTAGCATTCTATGCAAGAATTAAGGATATTAGAGACATAATCTTTAAGGCCCTTACAAACAACACAAGTTTCATAATTCTCAACCATGAAGGATTCTATCTCGGAGGCTCCCATAAATAAGACAAATTGTTCTACCTCTTCGAACCCATAATGAATATAGCAATTCCGATTATAGTTCTTAATAAAAAAATTCCTCACTAAAGCCACATTGAAATTTAAGATGTTTAGTATCCTGTTGAGAGCAACAGTTTATATCATGGCGTTCAAGCAAGATTTTAGCAATTGTATTCAATTTTTCTATCATAGCACTCATTATTTTACCAGTTCTTGATTCTCTATAACAATTATAACATTCTATAAGCTCCAAGTAGGTTGTTGGTTCTCCCATAACAGCAGTTTTTAATTTTTTGGTTTTTCAAATTTTTATGGATTTTTGGGTATATGAGACAAATAAAACAAGACAAAAATAAACTAAGCAAAAGTAAACTAAGCAAAATAATACTAGACAGAAATAAACTAAGCACAAATAAACTAGACAAAAGTAAACTAAGCAAAACAAAACAAAATAAAACGAGAGAGAGATGTAGAGTGTACTCCCGGGTGAACTTCTGAGTAGAGCTATGCCTCCCCGGCAACGGCGCCAGAAAATAGTCTTGATGACCCACAAGTATAGGGGATCGCAACGGTCTTCGAGGGAAGTAAAACCCAAATTTATTGATTCGACACAAGGGAGGTAAAGAATACTTATAAGCCTTAACAACTGAGTTGTCAATTCAGTGCACACTGGAAAAACACTAGCAACGGGGGTGATGTGAAAGTAGCGATGATATGAGAGCAGATAGTAACGATAACACGGCGGCGAGTAATAGTAACACAGGAGCAATGGCACCGGAAGATAGTTGATACTACTTCCAATGACATGTAGAACAAGTATATGATGATGAAAGATGGACCGGGGTTCCCGACTATCTACACTAGTGGTAGCTCTCCAATAACAAGCGTTGGGTGAACAAATTACAGTCGGGCAATTGATAGGATTGAAATAGCATTAAGACAGAATATCAAGATCATTAATCATGTAGGCATGTTTTCCAATTATAGTCGTACGTGCTCGCAATGAGAAACTTGCACAACATCTTTTGTCCTACCAGCCGGTGGCAGCCGGGCCTCTAGGGAAACTCATTGGATATTAAGGTACTCCTTTTAATAGAGCACCGGAGCAAAGCATTAACACTCCGTGAAAACATGTGTCCCTCACATCACCGCCATCCCCTCCGGTTGTCCCGATTTCTGTCACTTCGGGGCCTTTGGTTCCGGACAGTGACATGTGCATACAACTTGTAGATACAATCTAAGCACTAATTATAAAGCTCAAATCTAAGATCATGCCACTCGGGCCCTAGTGACAAGCATTAAGCATAACAAGATTGCATCAACAATAACTTCATAAACTTTGTAGATAGACAATCATAACGTAACAATCCATCGGATCCCGACAAACACAACACCAATTACATCAGATGAATCTCAATCATGTAAGGCAGCTCATGAGATCATTGTATTGAAGTACATGGGGGAGAGAATACCAACTAGCTACAGCTAGAACCCGTAGTCCATGGGGGAACTACTCACGGAGCATGATGGAGGCGATGGCGTTGATGGAGATGGCTTCCGGGGCACTTCCCCGTCCGGCAGGTGCCGGGACGAGACTTCGTCCCCCGAGTTGGAGTTCCGCGATGGTGGCGGCGCCCACGGAGTCTTTCTCGGGTTTCGTCAAGAGTTTTGGTGTTTTTAGGCCGAAAGGGATTTTATAGGCGAAGAGGCGGCGCAGGGGGCACTCAGGGGCGCCACACCACGGCCGGCGCGGGGCCCAGGCCAGGCCGCGCCGCCCTATGATGTGGTGGCCCTCTGGCCCCTCTCCGACTCTTCTTCGGTGTTCTGGGTGCTTCCGGGAAAAATAGGAGGTTTGGTCTTTGTTTCGTCGAATTCAGAGAATATTGCCCGAACAGCCTTTCTGGAACCAAAAACAGCAGAAAACAGGAACTGGCACTGTGGCATCTTGTTAATAGGTTAGTTCCGGAAAATGCATGAAATCATCATAAAGTGCAAGCAAAACATGTAAGTATTGTCATAAAACAAGCATGGAACGACAGAAATTATGGATACGTCGGGGACGTATCACCCCCCCAACACACACACATGCACACCTCTCTTTTTCGATAAAGGGTGCTATGTTATTTAAAAGGTTTTTAAAAACTACACCCAACCTCTGCATAACAAGATGCACAGAGCCATTCACAAGTCTACATGTTTATAAACAGGCTCCTAAATGGAAGATAAAAAGGCGACTATCCCGGCGGCTAAGCTTCATTTGCCTCAATCCGCCTAATATGCTGTCATCCATGTTGGGAAATAAACTCCTTCGCCGTGTTCTCCAATCGTGTAGACACCTCCATAAAGAGATCGCGATCCTCCAATCGTTGGAGTGGCGACCATGAACGGAGCAAAGCCGTAACGCAGTAGACAACCTGCAAGAGAGAAGAATTTTTGTCATTAAAAACCTTGTCATTTCTACATAGCCAAAGCGACCATACAATAACTATCGCTCCCACCCTGATAAGTGTTTTATACCTAGCATCAACCCCATTTAGTCAATTGCCAAAAATATTTGCAATGCTTCAAGGAGGATATAAGGTAGAACCTATCTGAATGATTGACCATATAGACCTACTAACTCGACAACTGAAGAAAATGTGTTTTATTGTCTCTTGTTCATGACATAAAACACATTTCGTGCAGCCGTACCAATTGCGTTTGGCAAGGTTATCCTTAGTAAGAATCACACCTTGATGACCCACAAGTATAGGGGGTGTATCGCAGTATCTTCGATAAGTAAGAATGTCGATCCCAACGAGGAGCAGAAGGTGTTGACAAGCAGTTTCGATGAAGGATTCACTGTAAATGCTCACAGACAAGTATTCGGGGGTTTTGATGTAACGAGATGAATAAAGTACGAGTAAGTAAAATGCAAGAGTAACAATTGCAGCGAGTGGCCCAATCCTTTTTAGCACAAAGGACAAGCCGGTTTGTTTACTTATAATGACCAAACGTTCTCGAGGACACACGGGATTTTAGTCTAGTGCTTTCGCTACATACGGCTAATTAATCTTCATTGTTTTGATAAGTGTTGTGTGGGTGAACCTATGCTAATGCACCGCCCTTCCTAGGACTAATACATACTTGTGATTATATCCCTTGCAAGCATCCGCAACTACAAGAAAGTAATTAAGATAAATCTAACCACAGCCTTAAACTGCGAGATCCTGCGATCCCTCCTCGCATCGATATACCAACGGGGGCTCGGGTTTCGTCACTCCGACAACCCCGCAATTGGCAAACGAGTACAAGATGCATTCCCCTAGGCCCATAAAGGTGAAGTGTCGTGTAGTCGACGTTCACACGACACCACTAGAAGAATAACACCACAACTTAAATATCATAACATTGAATACTACTCAACCATACTTCACTACTAACATTTAGACTTCACCCATGTCCTCAAGAACTAAACGAACTACTCACGAGACATCATATGGAACATGATCAGAGGTGATATGATAATGAATAACAATCTGAACATAAACCTTGGTCCAACGGTTTCACTCAATAGCATCAATAACAAGTAAAAATCAACACCGAGAGAGTTTCCCCTGTCAAACAATCAAGATCAAACCCAAATTGCTACAGCGGTGACGAGGTGGAGCGGTGGAGACGGCGGTGATGATGATGAAGATGATGGTGATGGTGATGGAGATGATGTGCAGCTCGATGACGGTGACGATGGTGTCGATTTCCCCCTCCGGGAGGGAATTTCCCCGGCGGATTTCTGCCCGCCGGAGAGCTCTTTTCTCTCTGGTGTTCTTCGCCCCGCAGAGGCGGCTGTGACTCTTCGCGACGTACCCCCTCTGGCTTAGGTATTCGGGACGAAGGAGTACGCGAAGAAAAGGAGGCAAGAGGGGCTGTGGGCCCCCCTCCTCATAGGGCGGCGCGGCCAGGCCTTGGGCCGCGCCGGCCTATGGGGTGGGCCCACCTCGGGTCCCCTCTTCTCCCCCTTCCCGGCTCCCTTCGTCATCTGGAAAAATAGGAGTTTTCGTGTAATTCCCGTCAATTGTTGATCTTCCGAAATATTGCGTTCTGACGATGCTTTTTCCAGCAGAATCCTAGCTCCGGTGCGCGATCCTCCAATAATCATGAAACATGCAAAATAGATGAAATAACATAAGTATTATATCCAAATATGAAATATATCAATGAACAACAGCAAATTATGATATAAAATAGCGATGCAAATTGGACGTATCAACTCCCCCCAAGCTTAGACCTCGCTTGTCCCCAAGCGAAACTGAACTCGGTAAACAGGACCACATGTTTATGGAGTGAAGAGTCGATAAATCAAATACGGACAAGAAGCATCATATTCATTCACACAAGACATTCTAGTAAACAACTTCCTCATATAACTCAACTTGAAACAAGTATAAGGTAATCACAAATAAAGGTGCATAAGAAATCATAATTGGTGATGGCAAACTTTGTTCTTGGTCGGAGAACAGGTTAACTAGATTATACTTATCTATTGAGCGAGCGCTCTCATATTAAAGCTTATGTGGCTTATCTTGCATGCTCAATCATAATTATCATTGATGACTTTCAAAGCTATATTCATTCAGGAAAAACTTGTACTAAACAATAAAAGACATGATGAAGCAAATCACAATATAATAGTTTGATCACAACAACTAAAATGCTTGCTTGAGATGGAGGGAAATAGGTTTACTTGACTCAACATAAAGTAAAAGACATGCCCTTCGCAGAGGGAAGCAGGGATTAAATCATGTGCTAGAGCTTTTTCAGTTTTGAAATCATATAAAGAGAATAAAAGTAAAGTTTTGAGAGGTGTTTGTTGTTGTCAACGACTGGTAGCGGGTACTCTAACCCCCTTGCCAACAGACCTCCAAAGAGCGGCTCCCATGAAGGACGTTATCTCCACCAGCAAGGTAGATCATCCTTCTTCTCTTTTGTTTACACATGTACTTTAGTTCATTTAAGGACGACACTCCCCCCAACCTTTGCTTACACAAGCCATGGCTAACCGAATCCTCGGGTGCCTTCCAACAATCTCATACCATGGAGGAGTGTCTATTGCAAAATTAAGTTGCTTACCGATGAATCGAGCAAAACATGTGAAGAGAATTATTAATGAAAGTTGATTAATTGGGGCTGGGAACCCCGTTGCCGGCTCTTATTGCAAAATTATAGGATAAGTGGATGAAGCCACTAGTCCATTAGTGGAGGCTGCCTAACAAGACTGAAAGATAAAACACCACATACTTCCTCATGAGCTATAAAACATTGACACAAATAAGAAGTAATAAGTTTTGAATTGTTTAAAGGTAGCACATGAAGTATTTACTTGGAATGGCGGGAAATACCATGCAGTAGGTAGATATGGTGGACACAAATGGCATAGGTTTGGGTTCAGGTTTGGATGCACGAGAAGCATTCCCTCTCAGTACAGGTCTTTGGCTAGCAAGGTTAATTAGCAAGCATAAGAGTTGAGGGAAAAAAACAAATATACATGTGATAGACATAATCATGCATCTTTCTTGCAAGCACAAACAACTTTAACTTTAGAATAATTAGCTATGAGCTAACAAGAAAGGAAGACAATGAAACAACTATATGTATTTCTCTTTTCTACTTAAACCTCAAAGTGTTGTTGCTATTGACCAATGCTAAGTTTGCCAAAACCAAATAGATTTACTCAATGCTCCCAAAGTGGTACCAATACTAAAATCAAGATCAATCATATACTAGAAATTGCAGACTAAAATAAGGTGTGCAATATGTAAATGATAAGACTTCTCATTAATATTTCATAACGATAACTCACACCAAGGGATACATAGACAAACTAAAGGAGAGATACTTCCACACTGCAACCCATCTTATACGATAACTTCCCTACTCATGATATGACACTACTTGATAGTAAAAAGTAAAAAGGTAGTGATGATGTGATACCGCGGCACTCCCCCAAGCTTGGAACAAACCAAGGGGATGCCAATACCGATGATGAATCAATCCTCTGGCGATGGTGGTGATGAATTCCCGTCTTCAGACTTCCAAGAAAGAGGCTCTCCATCAACAAATGACATCTTGGTCTCGGGAATCCCGAAACTAGCGAGCATGGCTTATGTGTTTAAACCTGTTTTCATACTCACAGTTCTGATTATGAACGTCATAGAGTTGAGCTTGGAGTTTGTGGTGGTGTCGTGAAGTGAGAGGATGTCGCCCCATAGCTTTGCAGTTTCCTTCTCGTGTTCGGCAATGAGTTCAGACGCAATCTTGTGGAAGATATCCACTTCACGCTCGGCCATCTTCTTGTAGTTGAAGACCTCTTGTTCTAGCTTCTCCATCCTGTCTTCCATGCTTCCTTCTCCTTTGGGACCCTGAACATCTTTGATCTGCAGCTCCCCATCAACGAGCAGCAACTCCTTTGGATGCATCCTCAGCTCGTCCATGTACAAGTTGCCAAAGTCCTTGCGGGAGCTGTCCTTCGGAGTTTCTGACGAAGACATGACACCTCTAGATCCGAAGCGAACCCTGGCAGAAACAGCTCGAAACAAAACACGTCGAGAAATCGATATACGAACCTCCAGGGGTCCGGAGGATTATATAGTAAAAATTTTCAGAACAAACGGAAAGTACCAGGTCGAACCAGAGTCGGAAAGGGGCGACGAGGCGGTGTCCTCATAGGGCGGCGCGGCCTGGCTGGGGCCCGCGCCGGCCTATGGGGGCACGCCCTCGTGCGCCTCCTCCACTCCGTTTCGATCTCGTAATTTTTCATATTTCCCAAAAACAGCAAAAACAATGTTCGGAAAGTAAATCGCGAACTTTTTATTACCTGTACTGTTACCTATTCAAAGTCGAGTTACGGCGGACTGCCAATTTGACCTTTGATGAAGGCCTCCGGTGTTTCCACTCGAATAACATCAACATCTACATTATAAGAATCACACCGAGATATAATGCTTGAGTCTTTGTCCATTCACCACTTGCGTGGCGTTGCCTTGGAGAGAACTAATTTTAATTGCTCCCGATCGATACACCTCCTCAACAACATATGGTCCTTCCCATTTCGAGAGTAATTTCCCTGCAAAGAATGCGAGACGAGACCGATACAACGGGACTTTATCCCCAACATTAAATCCTCTTTTGATAATCCTTCTATCATGCCATTTCTTAACTTTCTCTTTAAAGAGTTTAGCATTTTCATAAGCTTCACTTCTCCATTCATCTAGAGAACTTAATTGCGACAACCTCTTATTACCAGCTAGTTTAGGATCTTTATTTAGTTCTCTAACGGCTCAATAAGCTTTGTGCTCTAGTTCTAAGGGTAAATGACAAGCTTTCCCATAAACCATTTTATAAGGTGACATTCCCATGGGGTTTTTATAAGCAGTTCTATAAGCCCATAGTGCTTCCTTCAATTTACTAGCCCAATTCTTTCTAGTTTTATTAACAGTCTTTTGCAAGATAGATTTAATTTCTCTATTTGACAGTTCTACTTGCCCACTAGTTTGAGGATGATAAGCGGAAGCAATTCTATGATTAATACCATATTTAGCAAGAGTTTTTCTAAAACCACCATGAATAAAATGAGAACCTCCATCCTGTCATAATATATCTAGGAACTCCAAATCTTGGAAAAATAATGTCTAAAAGCATTCTTAAAGAGGTCTCACCATCAGGCACTTTTTGTAGGTATGGCTTCCACCCATTTATTAACATAATCAACGACAACAAGTATATGAGTGTTACCTTCGAAGAGGGAAAAGGTCCCATGAAGTCAAATCCCCAACAATCAAACGGTTCAATAACAAGAGTATAATTCATAGGCATTTCATTGCGTACGGAGATATTACCAACCCTTTGACATTCATCACAAGATAAAATAAACTTCCTTGCATCTTTGAAGAGAGTTGGCCAATAAAAACCTGATTGTAGAACCTTTTGCGCGGTTCTATCTCCGGCGTGATGTCCTCCATAGGCACTACCATGACATTTACTCAATATCTCTTGTTGTTCATATTCAGGAACACATCTTCGCAGAATACCATCCACTCCTTCTTTATATAAGTGTGGGTCATCCCAAAAATAATGCCTCAAGTCATAAAAAAATTTCCTCCTTTGCTGAGCTGAAAAGGTTGGAGGCAAGTACTTGGAAACAATAAAGTTAGCATAATCAGCATACCAAGGACTGTCTCGCGAGCTCACCTTTATTACAGCCAATTGTTCATTTGGAAAACTATCATTAACAGGAACAGGATCATAAGCAATATTTTCCAATCTAGACAAATTATCAGTGACAGGATTATCAGCACCTTTCCTATCTACAATATGTAAATCAAATTCTTGCAAAAGAAGTACCCATCTAATAAGCCTTGGCTTAGCATCTTTCTTTGTCATAAGGTATCTAATTGCAAGCATGATCGAGTATGAATTGTAACTTTTGAATCAACAATATAAGATCTAAATTTATCACAAGCAAAGACTACGACTAACAATTCTTTTTTCGAGTAGTAGCATAATTTCTTTGAGCAGCATCAAGAGTTTTACTAGCATAATGAATAACATTCAGTTTTTTATCTACTCGCTGTCCAAGAACAGCGCCTACAGCAAAATCACTAGCATCACACATAATTTCAAATGGTAAGTTCCAATCGGGAGGTTCAACTATAGGGGCGAGTTGTTAAGGCTTTCTTTAGAGTTTCAAAAGCTTCCTTACAATCATCATCAAAAACAAAAGGTACATCTTTTTGAAGAAGATTAGTAAGAGGCTTTGAAATCTTAGAGAAGTCTTTAATAAACCTCCTATAAAACCCAGCATGACCAAGAACACTACGAATACCTTTAACATCCCTAGGATAGGGCATCTTCTCAATAGCTTCAACTTTAGCTCTATCAACTTCAATACCTCTCTCAGAAATTTTATGTCCCAAAACAATTCCTTCATTAACCATAAAGTGGTATTTCTCCCAATTAAGAACAAGGTTAGTTTCTTCACATCTCTGCAAAACTTTATCAAGGTTTCGCAAGCAACTATCAAAAGAATTCCCATAGACAGAAAAATCATCCATGAATACCTCCACAATACTCTCACAAAAGCCATGAAAAAT
This sequence comes from Lolium rigidum, assembly GCF_022539505.1. NCBI lineage: Eukaryota > Viridiplantae > Streptophyta > Magnoliopsida > Poales > Poaceae > Lolium > Lolium rigidum. Next base: position 81,353,478 of record NC_061511.1, read on the forward strand.
AGCGAGACATGCATCTTTGAAAAGTAGCAGGAGCATTACATAAACCAAAAGGCATACGCCTATAAGCATAAGTTCCATAGGGACAAGTGAAAGTGGTTTTCTCTTGATCTTTAGTTTTAACGACAATTTGTGAAAACCCGGAATAACCATCAAGAAAGCAAAAATGAGTATTTTTAGATAACCTTTCTAACATTTGATCAATAAAAGGCAAAGGGTAATGATCTTTCTTAGTAACCTTATTAACTTTTCGATAATCAATGCACATTCTATAACCTACAACTACTCTTTGAGGTATGAGCTCATCATTATCATTAGGCACAACAGATCATTCCTCCTTTCTTAGGAACACAATGCACATGACTAACCCATCTACTATCGAGCAATAGGATATATAATACCAGCTTCAAGGAGTCTTAATACCTCATTTCTTACCACATCCTTCATCTTAGGAATTAGACGACGCCGAGGTTCAACAACGAGGCTTTGCATCATCTTCCATATTAATGGCGTGTTGGCAAATAGAGGGAGAAATCCCCTTCAAGTCATCAAGAGTGTAGCCAATAGCACCTCGGTGTTTCTTCAGTATTTCCAATAACCTTTCTTCTTCAAACTCGAAAGCTTAGAACTAATAATAACGAGGATATATTTTCTTATCATCAATATGAGCATATTTAAGATTATCAGGCAATGGTTTTAAATCAAAGACAGGATCTTCCTTTGGTGGTGGTGTTGTACCCAAATCTTCCACAGGTAAATCATGCTTAAGAATAGGTTGACGAAGGAAAATTTCATCAAGCTCATTTCTTTCTTCCCTAAAAACTTCACTCTCACTATTCTCCAAATGTTGCTGCAAAGGATTATTAGGAGCAAGAACAATAGATGCACACTGTTCAACTTTAAAATCACTACTAGGCAAATCAATTTTATAAGGAGTTTTGGTAAATTTAGAGAAGTTAAACTCATAAGATTCACCAGCAAATTTAGTCAAAATTTTCTCTTTCTTGCAATCTATAATAGCTCCACATGTATTTAGAAAAGGTCTACCAAAAATGATAGGACAATATTTACTAGCAGCAGAACCAAGTACCAAAAAGTCGGCAGGATATTTAATCTTACCACATAAAACTTCCACATCTCGAACAATACCAATTGGAGAGATAGTTTCTCTATTAGCCAGCCGAATAACCACATCAATATCTTCAAGTTCACAAGAGCCAATTTCGTGCATAATCTCCGTGTAAAGCTCATAAGGAATAGCACTAATACTTGCACCAATATCACATAATCCATAATAGCAATGATCACCAATTCTAACAGATAGCATAGGAACACTAGCTTTCCTAGACTTATTAGGATGCGAGACAATATTAGAGGCATCTTCACAGAAAATAATATGACCATCCTCTACATTTTCAGTCACAAGATCTCTAACAATTGCAATAGCAGGTTCAACTTTTATTTGTTCTTCAGGTTCTATAGGTTTCTTTTCACTTTTATGAACCGCACTATTTATAACAGAGTACTCTTTCATTTTCGCAGGGAAAGGAGTTTTTTCAATATAAGCTTCAGGAATAACATGATCAACAGTTTCAACTACAACACATTTATTTATAGATGAATCAATTTTATCTTTATACGGTTCATGATACTTATCAAAGTTTTTCTTAGGCAATTCATAATGAGAAGCAAAAGCTTTATAAAGATTTGCAGCAACTTGAGAATCAAGACCATAAGTAGCACTCATATTACGAAATTTATCAGTATCCATAAAAGTTTCAATGCATTTATAATCATAAATTATACCTGATTCTCTATCCTTGTCGTTCTCCCATCCTTCAGTATTTTCTTGGATCCGATTAAGAAGGTCCCTTTTAAACTCTTCCTTGTTGCGTGTAAATGATCCAGAACAAGAAGTATCCAACAAGGTCTTGTCTTGAAAAGAAAGTCTTGCATAGAAATTATCAATAATAATATTACCAGGAAGCTCATGAATGGGGCATTTGAGCATTAAAGACTTCAATCTCCCCCACGCTTGGGCAATACTTTCTCCTTCATGAGGCCAAAAATTATATATGCGATTCCGATATTTGTGAATCTCACTTGGAGGATAGAACTTAGAATAAAACCGGGGCACAATATCATTCCATTCAAGGGAATCCCCATTATCCAGTAATTTATACCAATGCGCCGCTTTACCAGACAGCGATACAGAGAATAATTTCTTCCTCACTTCATCCATAGCAATACCTGCACACTTGAATAAACCGCATAATTCATGTAAGAACAGTAAATGATCTCCAGGGTGGACAGGTTCCATCCCACGTATAACGGTTACCCACTACACGTTCAATAATTTTCATAGGTATTTTGTATGGTAATTCTTCCTTACCTGGCACCTCATCCACTACCTTTGCAGTAGTAGTGAATCTCCCAAATAAACACTCAAGAGAAGATCTCTCCATAATGAGTTATAGCAACAGGCGGAATTAAAATCAGCACAAACAGTAGAAATTTCCCTTACCAATTCCACTTACCAATAGCGCTTCACTCCCCGGCAACGGCGCCGAGAAAATAGTCTTGATGACCCACAAGTATAGGGGTGTATCGCGAGTATCTTCGATAAGTAAGAATGTCGATCCCAACGAGGAGCGTGAAGGTGTTGACAAGCAGTTTCGATGAAGGATTCACTGTAAATGCTCACAGACAAGTATTCAGGGGGTTTTGATGTAACAGATGAATAAAGTACGAGTAAGTAAAATGCAAGAGTAACAATTGCAGCGAGTGGCCCAATCCTTTTTAGCACAAAGGACAAACCGGTTTGTTTACTTATAATGACCAAACGTTCTCGAGGACACACGGGATTTTAGTCTAGTGCTTTCGCTACATACGGCTAATTAATTTTCATTGTTTTGATAAGTGTTGTGTGGGTGAACCTATGCTAATGCACCGCCCTTCCTAGGACTAATACATACTTGTGATTATATCCCTTGCAAGCATCCGCAACTACAAGAAAGTAATTAAGATAAATCTAACCACAGCCTTAAACTCTGAGACCCTGCGATCCCTCCTGCATCGATATACCAACGGGGGCTCGGGTTTCGTCACTCCGGCAACCCCGCAATTGGCAAACGAGTACAAGATGCATTCCCCTAGGCCCATAAAGGTGAAGTGTCGTGTAGTCGACGTTCACACGACACCACTAGAAGAATAACACCACAACTTAAATATCATAACATTGAATACTACTCAACCATACTTCACTACTAACATTTAGACTTCACCCATGTCCTCAAGAACTAAACGAACTACTCACGAGACATCATATGGAACATGATCAGAGGTGATATGATAATGAATAACAATCTGAACATAAACCTTGGTCCAACGGTTTCACTCAATAGCATCAATAACAAGTAGAAATCAACACCGGAGAGTTTCCCTATCAAACAATCAAGATCAAACCCAAATTGCTACAGCGGTGACGAGGTGCAGCGGTGGAGACGGCGGTGATGATGATGAAGATGATGGTGATGGTGATGGAGATGATGTCCAGCTCGATGACGGTGACGATGGTGTCGATTTCCCCCTCCGGGAGGGAATTTCCCCGGCGGATTCCTGCCCGCCGGAGAGCTCTTTTCTCTATGGTGTTCTCCGCCCCGCAGAGGCGGCTGTGACTCTTCGCAACGTACCCCCTCTGGCTTAGGTATTCGGGACGAAGGAGTACGCGAAGAAAAGGAGGCGAGAGGGGCTGTGGGCCCCCCTCCTCATAGGGCGGCGCGGCCAGGCCTTGGGCCGCGCCGGCCTATGGGGTGGGCCCACCTCGGGTCCCCTCTTCTCCCCCTTCTGGCTCCCTTCGTCATCTGGAAAAATAGGAGTTTTCGTGTAATTCCCGTCAATTGTTGATCTTCCGAAATATTGCGTTCCGACGATGCTTTTTCCAGCAGAATCCTGGCTCCGGTGCGCGATCCTCCAATAATCATGAAACATGCAAAATAGATGAAATAACATAAGTATTATATCTAAATATGAAATATATCAATGAATAACAGCAAATTATGATATAAAATAGTGATGCAAATTGGACGTATCACACCTCGACGAAGATACCATGCAAAGACCTTTGTTTTCAATGGTACCTTCATCTTTCAGATGGATTTATTATTAACAACCGGTTGACTAGATATAATTAAGGCCTTGTACATGGAACTGACCATGAATTTACCTTTCTTGGTGAGATTCCAGCAAAATTCATCAGCCCCCCTGAACTAACTGGACTGAAGCTAACCTTTATAGCAATTCATTCCATGAAGTAAATCTTGGACCAATGAGATCTCGCCAGAACGTCATAGAGGGTGGAGGTGTTTCCAACACCTTCTGTAAGGTATCACTCTTATGACGAACAATATTATATAAAGCTGGATATTATTCTCTGAGAGTGGTTGTACCTAACCATCTATCCTCCCAGAACCTTATCTCCGACCCATTCCTAATGGAGAACGAACCAAACGGAAAAAGTATTTCTTAGTTGCCATGATGCCAACCCAAAAGTGTGAATCTCCTGGTTTCCATATAACCTGAGATATAGCTTTTGAACCCACCCCATCGGCCATCCTCAGTTAATAACCTGGCCAGCCATTTCCTAGCAAAGCCCGATTTTTAACTTCAAGATCGTGGAGTCCTAGTCCACCTTGATATTTTGGACGGCAAACAACACTCCATTTGGTCAACTGATAGTTTTTCTTCTCATTATCCCATTACCGAAAGAATCTCGATCGAAAATAATCCAATCTATGCAAGACTCTTTTGGGTAACTGGAAGAAAGAAATTATATACAGTATTATATTTGTAAGCCTCCGATAATTAATCTTCATTTCCAACTACTCAGACGTTTCTGGAGTCTTTCCTCGACAATTTTCCATTCGGCCAACGTAAGCCTCCGATAATGAATCGGAATGCCGAGGTAGCTAATTAGAAAACACCCAAGCCCACATCCGAACAATTCAGCATATAGGTTGGCGTCATCTTGTCGGCACGAAAGCGGACCTGCTGTATTCCGGCCAAATCTGGAGACATTGGAGATGGGGGCTCGGCCACAGGATGGCCCGAAGCTCGGAGGCGAGGGGGGGGGGGTGTGGTGGTTCTGTTCCTCCTTGGGGAGTTCTAGATGGCGCCTCTCTAGAGATCAAGAGGTGGCAGCTGGTTAGGGGGGAAGAACGTGTGGTTCACGTTGAGGAAAATGATTTTTCACAAAGAACCCACGCAAATTCCATTAGGACTCGGCAGAATCTCCGGTCACAAAACAGATTACAGAAGCAAGGCAGCTCAATGTCCACAAAAATAGTTCAACGTGAGCTACACCATGACCCAATGCCCCTAGCTCATGCAAGGCTTTGTTACAACCCTAGGGGCAATTACACAACACGAGCCTCTCTATAAAATTCACCCTGAGCCTATACTTCGTATCACTAATGAGAATGCCTATGGTGCCATAATCATAATCGCTGGAAGTTATAGCTTGATGCAATCTATTTCGAAAACAGGTCTTCTGACTCCTAGTTGATCATAAACCCCTATCAAAGGCCCAACAACTGTCCCTGCAAAAAAAAGGCCCAACAACTATGAAATGAATGTCAGCATTGCTTCCACGACATATCGCACCCCAATCCCCACTGTTTTAATGTGTATGCAAGGAGGAGTTCATGTTTATCTTGAAAAATTCTACAGGTGGTGGGGACCATTTTTCCGCAGGAGTCAACTCATGTGTTTTCTTCTTTAACTTTTAAATAATAAAGTGTCCATTATCGAAAAATATGTTTACTTCTTTTGCAAGAACTGCTTCCATTCGTCAACATACTGATATACAAAAGCACGTTGCACCCCATGGTTGCGTTTGTTACGCTGTGATCAATAACTCCATAGAAAAGTGACAGAGAACCCTCCCCACACGACCTAAACCTCCTCGCGCGGCGGCGCCGCGCCGCGCCTAGGAGGCCGCCGGTGGCCCTTTCCCCGTCCCCTCCTCAAGTCCCCTCTCATGCCGCCCCCGCTCTGTGCGTTGCTTGGCGAAAGCCCGGTGGCGTGGCGGCGGCGGCGGCCTTTACCTCCGCCGGCGATGGGAGGAATCGACTGCGGCCTCCACCGGTTGCTTCCACTTCATCGACAACGATGGCGGGGCAGCGATGGCCAGGGGTGGCGTGCCGTGGTGGCGGTTCAGCCGGGTTCGACGAGCCCACCTAGGTCCATATGGGCCCACCTAGGCCTTCGGTTTTTTGATGATGTGCGTTGGTGTGATGTCAGGGTGTTGACTCTGTTCATTGACCCCCTCATCGGTGATGTAGGATTAGCGAGTTGTTGTTAGTTTTGGTGGCTTCGGTTCGATCTTTGTAATTCTTCTTGTAAGGCGTTGTAAATAATATAATAAAAAAGCCATGTCCATCCCTTAGATGCAGAAACTCTTAGATGCAGAAGCTGGGGTGATATTTCGCCCGTTTAAAAAAAGTGACAATTTACAACTTATCCTATGTTGGTAAGTTTAAAACTTTCTGTAGCATTTTCAGTGCTTAGAAACATGAATAAAAGCATGAGTCTGAAAAGATGGATGATATATACACGATTCTATATGGAGAAAACATTTGTGTTCCGGTGGTTAGGAGGGTGGTTGTACCCCTAGCCCACCAGAGTTCAAACCCCAGGTTTGACATCTGTGTGTCTCATAAAGGCGGAATATTCATTCAGTGGGAGGCGACGTTCCCGTCGACAGCGAGGCGCCTGTGGTGACTTCGTCAATTTCAAGATCCAATCCGTCGGCTCAGTCTTCCGGAGGTGCTCATAGGGGTAGGGTGTGCGTGTGTGCGTTCATAGGAGTGAGTGTATGCGCGTATGTGAGCGTCTGCGTTTGTACTGTGTTTCTCAAAAAAAAAAAAAAAAAAACATTTGTGTTCCATCATATAGGCTTGTTTTTGTTCGGACCATGTGCTATGTTTTCGCTACGCGGGGCGTTGCAGGCTGTCAGACAGTTCAAATTTTCGGACGTCAACCTTCTTCCGCACAGCACACGGAAAGAGCCTTCGGTGCCATAAAAAGACTTAAAAGGCCTGATATTTACAAGTAAACCGATGTAATTAAATTGATAATTTTCTCAGCTCCTCTATCCGTTGCATTATTCCAGGCTGAAGTGACAACCGACTCACACCCATCCTCCAATAACCACCGTGCCTCAGACCTTTTTTAGTAGTATTCACTAAACTTTGACTTAGCCGAGGCCGCCTACTTGGTCCATGAATCGAGAGGATGACCGGGTAGTGGTCTGAATGTTCAGGACATCCGTTCACCACTTCATAATTTGGGAACCTTGCACACCATTCTGGGTTAGCAACCGCTCTATCGACGCGCTCACAAATATATCCATGAACTTGATAACTATTATTCTGCCATGTCAATATATCTCCTTCAAAATCAAGATCATTTAGATTACAGAAATTGAGAGCATTCGTATACCGTTCCATCTGGGCATGAGGTTTCGGGTAGCGACCTTGCTTCTTTTTTAAACATAAAGTCTAAGCCCAACTTTAAATTAATAAAGCCACGAACGACACAGAATTATACCAACACATACAAGCACACACCGAAAACACGACACAAAGCTTAATCATCGGAGTCCTCAGCCACCAAGGCAAATCCCCACACTTGAAGAGGCAGCAATTGACACTCGGAAGGGGCTCGTCGTCGAGGAGAAACCGTCATGCGTGTACATCCAATGGCCAAAGGCCGTGGTCCGTCTCCGAAGCCGAAGGAAGCCCCTGCTCCCTCGCCCTGGATCGAAGGGCGCCGTACCGTCGGCCGGAGTCGCTCACCCTAGAGCTCGAACGGATGACCGGGACACTGAGACCAAAGAGCACACGCCAGGTTTGGCCACCAAGAACAGCCGAGAACACCACGAGACCAACTCCACCACCGGACATGAGAACTCGCCCGACCCTAACGCAAGCTGAAGGTGCCACGAAGGAACAACCGCTCAAAGGAAAGGCGCCCTCGCCGGAGAACCGAAGAAGAACGCTGCATATGGAACACGCCACTTCCTCCAAGATGGACCAACATCACACTGCCCCCTTTACCCAAAAACGACGCCTTCAAGAAGGGCACCATGCCAGAGGCGTAGACGCCTCCCATTCCGAGGGGAATTGGGTTTTCACCGGGCACAAGGGATTGGTAGGAGGAAGGGAAACCACCTCGACGGCGCCTCCACCGAGGGAGCGATGCCCGTAGGCGTCGCCACCATCGTGGCCTCTGGCCAGGGATTTCTCCCGGAGGCCCCAGACCCACAACCCACCGTGTCGCACCCAGCCGAGCTCCGGCGACCGGCGCGACCACGGATCTGGCAGCAAAAGTATGGCCTTCAGATCTGGTGAGCGCGACGCCGGAGAGATCAGCACGCCAGACCAGCACCTGCCCCCGCAACCGAGCACGGCGGCCAGCAACCACGCGAGCGCCACCCTGCCGGAGAGTCGACGCCGCCCACCAGCCCCGGGCCGCCGCCCTGGTTTCCGGAGCCCCAACCGAGGAAGAAACCCGCAGAGACCTCTCTTACCTCAGGCCGCCAGCCGATGGAGCAAGTGGATTCTGCAGCGCCGCCGCCTCGGTCAAGATGAACCCGGCGCGGAGATCCTCCACCTACACACCACGCGGGGGGGGGGGGGGAGAGCTTAGATCCCCGCCGCCCCTTCACCGGCGACGTGAGACAAGCTCAGCGACGTCTCTGGGGGCGACGAGGAGGGGGGAGAGAGGGGAGGGGAGCGGCGGTGGCGTGGAGCTAGGATTTCGCCTCCTCGGTCGCCAGGAGGGGGCGACGCGAGGAGGACCACCTTGCTTCTCAAAACTATACAATATCTCATTAAAATCGTGAATACGAAAACCCTTTTTTCCAGAGAAGACAGGGCGAGGCAGCTACTGTTTACTGCTCATAGCAGATCCAGATGATATCGGCCGTTAGATTTAGGAGACCAATGATAAAAATTGACTCTCTAGCTAGGCACAATTCAGAACTGGGCCGGACATTATATAGTGGGGTATAGATATGTGCAGTCTACCAATTATCATGTAAACCTATCCTCTTATCCCCACCATACATGAACTTGTCAAAAAGTAAGATTGGGGTGCACAAATTTTTTGGTTTCTTTCTCACTCACACGCATACTTTATTAGTTAATAATACTTACATCACCTTGTCTAGGGTCCCAATGTATAATTTGGATGTCAAATTCAGTAACCAATCACTTCTTCTGTTTTTTTCTTTTCATGATTATATCCTTTTTTTATCCCCAAACAATCTTATCCTTGATGCTTGATTGCTATACTTTCCTCGTCTCTTAATGCCTCCTTTGTTTAATGTCAACCATGCTTTATTAGGCCTGGAGCCTAAGGGCATGTACAACGGAGACTCTTATCCAGGGCGCTAGGAATTTCTTCCCGGCCGTTCGGCGGTTTTGTCATCCGATCCTGGCCAACAGGCGCTTAACTAGAAGCATCGATGCAAAATCCTGCGCCCAGCGCTTGTTGTAATTTGCCTTGCCGCAGAAAAATCGGACGGGTCGTTAGAAATAGTATAAGCGCCCGAAACAGGAGGCCTGCGTTGGAGCCATGGACTCCTTCGTCTGACGCCAGGATTAAAAAAAAAACCGTGTCTAGGAGGAACTAGACATTTTTTGATATAGTAGAAGCGGGATTTGGCGTGACAATTTCGAAATTCATCCATGATAGGAATCGAACTCCGGTCGTTGGGGTGCGCCGCGACCCCAACCACTAGGCTAAGCCCAAGCGCTCAACGTTAAACATAATTATAGTTAGGGCAATTGAAGAGAATATGTCCCTTCATCTTGCATCCACCCTTGTTTCATTACGGAAGTAATCCATGTCTGTCATAAGTTAACTGTACTAAGAGTGGCGCTACAAGACGTTTCACCCAAATCTAATCCAATCTCCCTGGCAGTGACTACCACTCTTACATCTTCTGACCTCTGCAGTTAGCTTTTTTTAAATAAAAGACGTTTTATTATTAAAAAGGTTTAAGTATTAATTCGGTCTCTGCATAACTGAGATGCATACAGCCGCATACATATCCGAAGCCAAAACGATAGAAAATGTAAAATATAAAAGGTGCAATACACGTGATCAACTTATGAACGTCTAGGGTGGCGGAGGTCCAATCAGTCAGCAGTCTCTCCCTTTGTTTGCGATGACCGAAACAAGGAGCAATGATTAGGCTGGTCATAGTGGGGAGTAACTTAGACTAGTAATACTACGTATATGTTATGTTACTAGTCTAGGTTACTACCTTCATAGTGGGTAGTAACTTATATGTGATGTCATGCATTGTGTCATTTATTATGTTGTAGACTCATTTTGCCTTGGGGTGTGTGATGTTATGGTAACATAGCTAGTTACCACCTTACTCTCTTTCTTCATTTATTGGCATGCCATGTCACTAAAATATCTTGAGATGTGTGATGTTACTAGCTATGTTAGCCACAATGGGAGTATCATAAGAAGTATCATGCATGCCATGTTGGCAAAAATCTAATGTGGCGCATTAATTAATGAGGTGAGAGATAGGTGTGGTATTATAATATGATACCGTATCATAGCACGTAAAACTAGAAAACTTAATAGCAAATACATCATGTACACACATTTGCATTGAGATTCTACAAAACATTAAATATGATGATACTATGATACTATCTTATGATACTATACATTGTGGAGATAGTATCATAAACTAGTATCATGTGTATGATACTAGTATATGATACTTTCCATTGTGACTAGTCTGAGCAGTCTTAATAGATCTTTATCGGGAGCAACACCATGTAGCTATAACAAGGACACCCAGAGCTAATTTCTTGTTTCGCTCAATGTGTACATAGTTAATCAATCTATAGGGATATTTAATCATTTGCCACACTTTTCTCTTAAATCAAGGCCAGGAGAGAAAAGATGGTTGTGAGGAGCAGCAGTGCTGGTTTTGCATGTCTTGTCATGCCCACTGCAAGTGCAAACTGGATATTATGATCTCATCTTTCACTTTCTCCAGGCTGTGAAATCTAACCAGCAGGCATTTTATGATGTGTCAACATAAAGCTGCAGAGCCTGACCCGCTCCTCTTTCCCATACGCACTGAATAAACTAGATTAGGTAACCCTGATTGTTCCAAATAAAGGAGTGCTCGGTGACGGGCCAGCTTGGTCGGATAACCGGGATGTCGACATCTTTAGCTCGAGGTCAGCCATCTTAAGGTGAACCTGAGGTTGAGCCATCAAGCTTAGGGAGGAACAACGGGCCTGTGAAGCAACACCATCACTACCTGTCGATGCATTGCTCAATAAATTCAGGAATGGAGGAGGCCGAACAGCCTCCTTCAATTGCACTTCAGATAATACTGATGTCCTTACTATTGCAGACTTCTTGGCACCTTCCACCTGCAGAGTTTACACATGGCTGGGTTTACAAAGCATGAGAAACGAGACATCTGAACATCAGATAATTCAGTTACCGCATCAAAGAGGCCGGATCTCCTCTTCTTCTGCGTGAGGCTACACTGCCTCAGGAAGTACTTCTGTGCATGGCTGGCCACCTGCGTTGGAGTCCGTGACACGACGAAGTGTCGGGAAATTCCCCGCCAGTCGCCTTTCCCAAGATTTTCAAGGCCAACAAGGAACATCCGGTGCTCTTCCTCTGTCCATGGAACTCCTGGGACAGTTTATTCCGAAGCCACATAAGAACATACTAGAAGTAAGGGAATTGGCATAAGCGCACTGCTTTATCAATCTAAACAGGTGTGCAAGAACGACACGGGTTTCCTTTTCACGCTCACCTTTCTTCCTTTCCTGAACTCTGGCTACGAGGCCATCGGACAGATCTCCGCCGGAGAATTGCTCGGTGGTCTCCTCTATGGAGACAAGTGAAGACGGCGGCGACACCGAAGGCGATGTGCTCAACACAGCAGTAGCTCCATAATAGGTTGCCGGTGACAAGCACTTCATGCTGAGGCATTTCTTCAGAGAAGAAGATGAACCTACCTGGAGCTGCACCCCAAATAGCCTCAGGCCACAACAAGTTGAATCCCCACCGATACTACTGTCCTCCATGCCTGTATTGCCACTGCATGTCCTGGAGTTGTGGCCGTTGTTTCCACAACTTGAGCACTTCCTAGCCATCCCTTGCCTCTCGCTGATGGATGGTACAAGGACACACGAAAATGAAGTCTGCGAGGAGCCCAGAAACATAGAGGGTAATATATATAGGGAGAGGGACTAGTTGCATTTGTGTGACCAGATGAGCTAGTGTAATTTGTTATATTGTGATCCAAATTCATATACTAAAGGGAGGCTAACTTCTGACGAGCGGAGCGAGGCCCGTCGCCGGTATATACGTCGTGCCCTACAGGGATGCCTGCGAGGGGGGGGGGGCGTGGGGAGGCAGCCCCCTGCGGTACGGATCGTTGCCACCGCCTATATATACATCTTGTAAGCTGCCGACTGAAGTTTATCAGATTCTAAGATAAACCATGGCGTTTGTAAACACTCCCCGATATAGTGACGTTTTGCTGGTTCGCGCCCGTGGTTTTTCCCCTTCTGTGTTGGAAGGGATTTTCCACGTTAAATTTCGTGTCTCCGCTGTGTTTTCTTTTATCGTTCTTCGTTCTTTGCTTATCGCGTTTATAACAAGTGGTATCAGAGCCCGTGTTTCAATCTAGGGTTTGTGACATGTCTTCCTTGAAATTCGATCTACCGCAGGTAGATTATACCACGAGATTTTCTCTGTGGCAAGTGAAGATGAGAACGGTCCTTACCCAATCTTCTGATCTAGATGAAGCTCTTGATGGATTTGGCAAGAAAGATGCCAAGACCTGGACCGACGATGAAAAGAGGAAAGACCGTAAGGCTTTTTCATTAATTCAGCTTCATCTATACAACTATATCTTGCATGAAGTGCTGGCTGAGAAATCCGCAGCGGCGCTGTGGTTGAAACTGGAATCGATCTACATATCTAAAGATCTAACCAGTAAGATGCACGTGAAGATGAAGTTTTTCTCGCACAAGCTGCAAGAAGGTGCGTCAATGATGAATCACCTATCGATCTTTAGAGAGATCGTTTCTGATTTGCTATCCATGGAGGTAAATTATGAGGATGAGGATCTCGCTCTTATACTATTAGTCTCACTGTCTAATTCTTTTGCGAATTTTCGAGACACCTTGTTATACAGCCGTGATGAACTAACCCTTGCTGAAGTTTATGAGGCCCTCCAGTAGAGGAAAAAATGAAATCTATGGTGCAGACAGAGGGTTCGTCATCTAAGGCAGAAGCACTGCAGGTCCAAGGCAGGACCGAGAACAGAAACAACAACTACAACAACTACAACAGAGATAAGAGCAAGACCGACAAAGATCACTCAAATTCCAAGGGACGAGATGCTAAGTTCTGCAAGTATTGTAAGAAAACTAATCACAATATTGATGATTGCTGGAAGTTGCAGAACAAAGAGAAAAGAAACGGTACTTACCAACCAAAAAACAAATCCGATGGTGATGGTAAGGCTGCTGTTGTTTCCAGTGATAATTTCGATGGTGATTGTCTAGTTGTGTTTGTTGGTTGTGTTTTGGTAATGATAAGTGCATCCTTGATTCTGCATATTCATTTCATATTTGCTGTAACAAAGACTGATTCAGTTATTATGAGTTTGTGCAGAGTGGAGATGTTGTGCGTATGGGAGATAACAACCCACGTAAGATCGTAGGCATTGGCTCCATTCAGATCAAGGTGCATGATGGCATGACACACACTCTGACAGATGTGAGACACATACCTGGTATGGCCAGAAATCTGATATCTCAGAGTACCCTTGATGTTGAAGGGTACAAACACTCCGGCTCTCGCGGAGTTATGAAGGTATCAAAAGGTTCCCCCGTTCACATGATTGGTGATATGAATTCTGCAAAATTATATGTTCTTAGAGGTAGCACTTTGTCTGGTATTGCTGCTGCTATTATTCCTGATGAACCTGGTAAAATTAATCTGTGGCATATGCGTCTTGGACATGTGAGTGAATATGGCATGGGAGAATTGCACAGGAGAGACCTGCTAGATGGCTGCAATTTTAGTAAGTTTGAGTTCTGTGAGCACTGCATTTTTTGTAAGCATAAGGGAGTTAAATTCAATACTTCCATTCATACCACTAAAGGGATTTTAGATTATGTGCATGCTGATGTGTGGGGACCTTCCCGCAAGACTTCTCTTGGTGGTGCAAATTACATGCTTACTATCATAGATGATTACTCTAGAAAAGTGTGACCTTTCTTTCTGAAACATAAATCTGATGTGTTTGATGCTTTTATAAAGTGGAAAGTTATGGTACAGAAGCAAACAAAAAAGAAAGTTAAATTACTTCGTACTGGCAATGGCATGGAGTTTTGTTCTACTATTTGATTGTTGAAGTAACGAAGGCATTGTCAGGCACCACACCATCTCATATACTCATCAGCAGAATGGTGTCGCGGAGAGGATGAACAAAACCATCATCTCCAAGGCTCGCTGCATGTTGTCCAATGCTTATATGCATAGACGTTTTTGGGCTGAAGCAGCCTCCACCGCTTGTTACTTGATAAACAGGTCACCTTGTATTCCGCTTGATAAGAAAACTCCTATGGAGGTATGGTCTGGTTCACCTGCTGATTATTCATAGTTGAGAGTTTTTGGTTGCACTGCTTATGCTCATGTTGATAATGGAAAGCTAGAGCCTAGGGCTGTTAAGTGTGTGTTTCTTGGTTATGGTTCAGGAGTTAAGGCATATAAGTTATGGAATCCTGAAACTAAGAAAGTTTTGCATAATAGGCATGTTGTCTTTAATGAGGTTGTCATGTTTTATAAGAGTTTATCTACAGATGTTACTGATGCTGTTGATTTTTCTGATAATTCTGATGATGAGAAACAAAGGATCAGCGTGCAGGTGGAGCACGTGGAGGAGAAAGAAAATGATGTTGCTGAAATTGATAACATTATTGTTCAGCACACACCACCTGTTTTGCAGCAAACAAATAGTTCCATTGCTGCTGATAGACCGAGGCGTAACAAAGGTCCACGTCCTCGTTTCATTGAAGAGTGTAATCTTGTTCATCATGCTTTGAGTTTTGCTGAACAGCAGGAGCATGATACTGAACCTGCTACATATGCTGAGGCCGTTGCATCCGTTGACCGCATGAAGTGGATTTCTTCTATGCAAGAGGAAATGCAATCGCTTGGCAAGAATGACACATGGGATGTTGTGCGCTTGCCTAAACAAAATAAGGATGTCCACTGTAAGTGGATATTTAAAAAAATGGAAGGTTTGTCTCCTAATGATCCTCCGAGGTTTAAGGCAAGGTTAGTAGCAAAAGATTTTAGCCAAATTCCAGGTATTGATTATAATGATGTATTCTCTCCGGTTGTGAAGCATAGTTCCATTGGTGCATTCATTGGTATTGTGACTATGCATGATCTTGAGCTTGAGCAGCTAGATGTAAACACATCTTTTCTGCATGGTGAGCTTGAGGAGGAGATATACATGGACCAACCTGAAGGTTTTGTTGTTCCTGGTAAGGAGGATCTTGTTTGTAAGTTGAAGAGGTCTATTTTTGGTCTGAAACAGTCTCCAAGATAGTGGTATAAAAGGTTTGATTCATTTATTCTTGCACATGAGTTTAAGAGATCTCAATATGATAGTTGTGTTTATATCAAGTTTGTTAATGGATCACCAATATATTTGTTGTTATATGTTGATGATATGTTGATTGCTGTCAAGAGCAAGAAAGAGATCATTACTTTAAAGTCAGAATTAAGTAGCGAGTTTGAGATAAATGATCTTGGTGCTGCTAAGAAAACACTAGTTATGAAAATTACAAGAGACAGAAAATCTAGTGTGTTAATTCTTAGTAAGCAAAATTACATTCAGAAAATTCTTCATCGTTTTAATATGCATGATGCAAAGTCTGTTAGTACACCAATTGCTCCTCACTTCAAATTATCGGCATTGCAATGTCCTAGTACCAATGAAGATATTAAGTACATGTCCCGAGTTCCATATTCTAGTGCTGTTGGTTACTTGATGTATGCCATGGTTTGTTGTCATCCTGATTTATCATATGCTATGAGTTTGTACAGTCGATACATGGCTAATCCTGGTAAAGAATCAAGTACCATTTTGTCCGCGACATTGTTTCTCAAGGTAAACTGAAGGTATGCAAGATAAGTACTCATGATAATCCGGCTGATATGATGACAAAGCCAGTTTCAGTTTCCAAGTTTGAGCTTTGCTCAAGCTTGGTTGGTATAACTGTTTATCCCAAGTGGTTGTTGGCGCCGGCAAGTGTTTTTTTCTTTGTTGTCCAGGAGATTGTTCAAGTTCATGTTACAAGATGAAATTTGTCTCAAGGTGGAGTTTGTTATATTGTGATCCAATTTCATATACTAAAGGGAGGATAACTTCTGACGAGAGGAGCGAGACCCGTTGCCGGTAGGCTTGGGTTTATCAGATTATAAGATAACCCACAACGTTTGTAAACACTCCCTGATATAGTGAAGTTTTGTTGGCTGGCGTCCGTGGTTTTTTCTCCTTCTGTGTTGGAAGGGGTTTTGCATGTTAAATCTCGTGTCTCCGTTGTGTTTTCTTTTATCGTTCTTCGTTCTTTGCTTGTCGCGTTTATAACATAATCTACAGGGCGTCAATTGGGATCCTATCTATGTCCCACATGTAGTTCATTTTGCCTTTCCTAGTGCATTTTTTTGTCTCAAAATTTGATACGGGCATGAAGGCCAAGGTGAAGCCCAATTTCACGACTCCACCTAGCTAGTTATCTTATTTATCGTATTTTAATCTATGGTCATATGTGGACCAATTAGGGATTTTATTGAGTTGAGTCAGTTTGGTTTGGGCCTATCCAAATCAAGGTAGAGAGGCAGTAGGCCTGGCCGGCCAACCCCCTCATATAAGGGCTGGGACGGCTAGGGTTTTAGGTGAGAACTAGTTTTGAGTTAAGTTTAGACGCTATTGCGTGTGTGCTTGGTGAAGCATCCCTCCAGGAACGGCACCGCCGTTTATCTATTATAGTTGCTGCGGAGGTTCTTGTGTTCATCAAGGATTGTCGTGCTTTGGTCTTGATGCGTGGTGATCTCTCCATCATGTTGTTTGCTGAATTTAACCCCTACTTTAGGTTGCGTTCCGTGCGTAATTAAAGGCATCTATCTACCGGGTTCTCGCGGTGAAAGATCAAACAACACCGTAGGAGGATCTGCTGGGATCCCCTTATCACTCAACCTTACGCACTGTTGTCACGTCACATAGACCTAACATGCCGATCCTATCTAAGAGAACAGACCTCTCCAAAAAAAAAATCTAAGAGAACAGACAAAATGCTTAAATGGTGTAAAACCGGTTTCATAGTTTCTTACATAGGATGTTCTGTAGAGAACTCTCACTAAATAGGATATTTCGTTGAAATTAAAAAGATGCACAACTAAGAGTTAAAGGTGGAATTCACTAAATAGGATATTCCGTTGAGCAGCTGGATGAAAAAGTAAATGGAACAAGCTTAATTTTGGAGAGAAGAGTTGAATCCTACACCTGACGAGAATTTGGTTGACCTAACAATTCATAAGGTTTTTCCTCAAAAACAAGTCGTTGGGTTACTTTGCAGGTTCACTTGTAGTTGTAGTTGGACCATTACTCAGCGAGTAGCTTAAGAAGGGTTTTTTTTTTGAAATGGGGAAATATCGCCCCAGTTTCTGCATCCAAGAAATGCACACGACTGATTATTCACAACACCTTACAAGAGAAATACAAAAGATCAAACTCGAAGCCACCTCGCTAAACCTACAGAGGGATGAAGGGGGTGACAATCACCAACTCATATCATCCAAAAACCAAATGCCTTCCCAGACCGCCCAATAGCAGATGAGAAGCACATCCAGTTAACCAAACTCTCAACATACGCCAACGCACACACCATAGAAGTTGCTACCGCCGTCTTCCTCGACTCCATCTTCAAGAGAAATCCTCGCATTGACCATGTCAGGCCTGCCATCGATGCCGCCACGGCGCCAGACGACTCCACCATCCTGCGCATGTCCATCACACTGCATCCGTCCCAAGACAACACTGCACCATGCCTCGGCGACTCGACGACGCCGACACAACAAAAGCACACCGCTCCACCTCAGCACCACCGCCATCTGTTGTCTGCTCCGAAAACGATACCCCCAACAGGGGGAACGGTGTTGTGTGCCACTATCGTCCGATCCGGGAGACCCGGGTATAGGGTTTCCCCTGGAGCAGCCCAGGCAAAGAAACGCAGACTGCAGAGACAATGCCTTCAACAAGGTAACGATGAAAGGCGCCGCCATCATTCGCCATGACCGAAGTCCGGACCGGCTTTCACCGGCAGCTGCGCCTCACCATCGGGAGCTAGGCGACGGATCGCAAGATCTGCCACGGCTAGCCACACAACTAGCCAATCTTCTCCGGCGAGAGAGAAGACCACCACCGCGGTGCCACGGTCAGCGGCACCTGACGCCCGCCACCTGCCACCAGGTCGGCGCCGTCACCACCATCGCCATCCAGGGCTGCCGCCCTTGGTGCCGTGGTCCCAGATCTTGAGGAGGAGCAGCACGAAGATCCACCCCCATCCCCACCCGCCCGGCCATGCCAATGCGAGGGAGGAGGAGAGGACAGGTGGAGTCCTTATTTTTCAATGCAAGTTCAAGTCTGTTCTATATCAATATGGCTTCTAACCTGTACCCATCATACACAGGGTTGCAAACATATTTGACAGCTGATTGCGTGAAATAGATCACAAGTACATTTTGTTTCTATTAGTATGGAAGCGATTGCCACACTACAGGAACGGCGCGCTACGCTGACGGTTCCGGCCGTCGGCGTAGCGCGCTATTCATGTACTGATGTAATATGGTTGCTCTGGCTATGGAGAAATAATTTGATTTTTAATGATAAAAAAATATTTTCTTTTGTTTGTGGTGTACCTATTTTCTTAATTTGTGGTCTTCTCTATAACTACTGAGAATGGAGACGTGTTTACCGTGGTGGTTGAAAAAGGAGGTGAGAAATATGTTCATTCTACACGGATGGCAATGTAGTATGGAATCGCCCCCATCGTCTTAGCCATTTTACATGTTTTCCAAATATGTGTACTGTTCCAACTTTCATTTTTTATTACTATTATGTGGCTCTGTGCATCTTAACTATGCATGAGCCTGGTGTGAGTTCAATAAAGTGTCCCTTATCGGGGAAAAATCAGTGTAACAGAAAATAGAATTTCTTTTGTCGAATCTACATTTCAGATCAATTATACATTTCCATCATGTATTTCAAAGTAAATAGTTCCCCTACAGCTGACAAACTTGCCGCCCTGTTGCTATTTGGATGGCCCAACAATTCACCATGTTGCGTTGGAGGTTCACTTGTAGTTGGACCAGTACTCGGCGACGAGCTTACAGAAGGCGGAGTCCTCATTTTCCATCAGCCTTGATGGCCTGTCGTACTCTACAAGTTTGCCTGCAATAAACAAGTGGCATATATAGTTCAATCAAGCAGGGTCCATTTCTGTGTGTTATCTTATTTTCCGATAAATTATCGGTGATTATCTAAAAGAATCTATGTACTTTACACCTATTCAATCTTAGACATTTGTTAGAAGATATCTCTTGCGCTCCAAGAGAATTTAGTAGTCCATTGAGGTGCTTACCGTAGGAAAGAACCATGACCATGTCACTGTCTGTGACTGTAGGAACCCTGTGCGCTATGGTGATCACCGTGCACCCTGAAAACTCATGTTTGATGACCCTCTGCAGGATGGCGTCGGTGGCTGAGTCGATGGACGCCGTCGCCTCATCGAGGACCAGGATCCTGTTTCTGCGGAGGAGAACGCGTGCGAGGCAGAAGAGCTGCCGTTGGCCAGCGCTCCAGTTCTCGCCATCATCGCTGACTGAAGATGCATAGATGGAATCAGATGGGAGTTCATGAAAGACTTACTAAATATTCAGAATTCTGGATAATGGTCTAACCTGGTGATTCAAGTAGCCCAGGAAGGACACTGATTGTCTTTTTCAACTGGCACTTATCCAATGCCTGCAACATGCTAAGATCAGGATTAACAAATGTGTGCCAGAAAGTACAATGCTAATATAGTGAAGTACAATGCTAATATAGTTGAAAGTACTGACCTCCCAGATATCCTGGTCTGTGTACAGACCCAGAGGATCAACGTTGCTCCTAACACTGCCTCTGAAAAGGGTTGGCTCCTGAGGAATGATGCTGAGTTTCATCCTAAGATCCTTCAGTCCTATTGTGCAGATGTCAACATCGTCGATAAGAATTCGCCCACTGGATGGGTCGATGAGGCGGAACAATGCGCTAAGAAGAGTGGTCTTCCCGCTCCCGGTTCTTCCAACAACTCCAACCTTGTGCCCAGCTGCAAATGTGCACGTGATCCCACGCAAAACCATAGGTGCGTTTTGACGGTACTTGACCTGAAGAAACATGCAGGAGATATATATGAAATGTCAGAATATCAGATGAGTCGCCGTATCTTGCTTGATTTTCACTTTCTTACTCTCAAATTTTCCAACTCTATCTTTCCTTCAGATGGCCACGAAGGGTGAGGCCTTTTGTCACTGATAACTGCGGGAGGCTCAGATGGTAGATTCATGTACTGTTTGATTCTCTCCACTGATATGATAGAATTTTCCAGATTTGAGTAGAATCGTGTCAAGAACACTTGCGCAGAAGAAAGCGTCAATGCGTATGAGAGGCATAGCCCAAGAAAACCTGCATAAATATGAAAAGAGAAGAATTCAGTGACAAGAACATAATCTCACATTACCAATATTTCTAAATTATTATTTTTGAGCATTAATATTTCTGAAAGTTGTACAAATGATGTTCTCAATCATGAATAATTGATGTCTACCTGGAGCAACTGCTCCCTCCGGTAGAATGACGAGAAGAATGGACGATGTAACAATGACCAAGATCTGCAGAGCCTCGACACGCAGAAGTACCCACTCTAGTGCTGCATTTGTGTAGAAGAAGAGTGTTGCATCCGTGTCGATGAGTTGAAGATTTGTCTTAATGAACCTATTTGTAGCGGCAAAGGCCCTTATGGTGATCACTCCAAGCATCGACTCAGCTGCATAGTTCATGACAGGAGCCTTTGTGGTGCCGTTGATCCTCACCAACTCCCTAGCCGAGGCAATGTAGTATCTCTGGAACGATATAACAATTGTTCACATTGGCTGTGCACAAGAACATGAATCGAGAGTTGCGACATGATGCGTGCTCACCTGAATGCACAGCACCCCAATCAACGCAGGAATAGCAACCATCACAACTTGCCATGTAACCATGATCATTATGACTAAGGTTCCTGCTACTTCAATCGTGCCAGAGATCACAAAGCTCATCGTAAACGGGATGTCGAAATCTAAGATGCAAAAGTCTGACGAAGCCTGCATAATCCACGATGCACAAAATCAGACCGCAAAAAAAGTCAGCCTAAAAATCTGCAGTAACATCAGCATAAATAAGTATGAATAAAAAAACTGAAACCTGTTGAAAATGCATACCCTGGTCATGATCCTTCCTGTTGGGGTAGAATCGAAGAACAGCATGGGGGCCTTAAACACCGAATCCATGAAACCGGAAAAGAACTCCCTTGACGCCTTTAGGCCGAAGTGGGCAGCAAGAAGACTCCTCACATAAGCAAAGATGCAGCTGACGGTTGCCATCACCGCATAGACTCCTACGACGATCGCGACGCTGAACCGATGATTCTGAACTGTCAATGCGAGCCAGTAAGTTGCAAGGCATTGGAGGACGACGAACACGCACTGTGCAAGGATTAACAGGACGAGGAGGAACCGGGCTTTGGACACCGACACGTAGTCCTTGTACGGTTTCAGTCCAGCTTCTCCCAGCTCCCTCTTCTCCTCTTCAGTCAGCTGAACCGAGGGCAGGTTACCGGTGGAGATTTCCGCCTCGCTGGTCTGCTGAATCATTGGTAGTTGGTACTGAATCATGCCTGATTCTTTCACTACATCGCCTTGATCCTGGGAGTCCAGTGTTGTCTTTGAGTCCTTGTGAGCATTGACAAGCTGTTCGAAGGCCGTGCCCGACTGCAGAAGCTCCTCATAATTTCCCTCCTGAGTTATCTCCCCACTTTCCATAACCTAAGGAGAACAATGTGCTGTTATATAATCTTTCGCAAATAAATGTGCTGTTATATAAGGGTGTGCCTATTTCGAACGAACTTTGTTCCCAGTTAGATGATGTCATCAATTGCAACTCATGACTAGAACCAATCACGATGCAAATCAAATGATGTAAAACTTAACTGAGAAAGGAAGTTAGTTAATCTCGTTATATAATGCCATGGAACATCTTGATAGATTAAGTTTTTAAAGCATTTTGCAGACAGCAAACCTACCAAAATCCTGTCAACCTTGGAGAGGAACTCAACTTGGTGTGTGACAAGTATGACCGTCTTCTCTTCAAGGGCTTCCATGACACAATCCTACAAATACAAAGGTAAAGTCGCATACATGAAACGACCATTCATAATTAAGCTGCAAGAATGGAATTGAGAATGAGAAGGATCCTGACATTGAAAAGGGTTGCAGCGGTATGCGCGTCGACGGCGCTGAAAGGATCGTCGAGGAGGTAGACATCTGCGTCGTTGTAGACAGCCCTTGCGAGCTGAATCCTTTGCTTCTGGCCCCCGCTCATGTTGAGGCCTCTCTGCCCGATCTCCGTCAGGTCGCCGTGCGGGAAGCTGTCCATGTCCTTGTCCAACGCGCAGCACTTGACGGCCCTCTCGTAGTCCTGACCGTTCATCGGCTTCCCGAAGAGGATGTTGTCGCGCACCGTGCCGCTCTGGATCCACGACGTCTGCGAAACGTAGGCGACTGAGCCAGACACGGCCACCTGAAGAAGATAAATGGTAAAGAAGATCAGTTTCATGGTGACCGTGATCACTTCCTCATTTGATAACATGTTTTGATGCAAACGTACTGATCCAGACATTCTTGGTATCTCGCCAAGCGTTGCACACAGCAACGATGATTTGCCGGCGCCGACTGGGCCGCAGACTGCGATCTTCTGACCGCGCATTGCGGTGATGTTGATGTCTCTCAGAGTTGCACTGCCCTTGCTAGGCTCCCAGCTGAAGATACCCTTGTGCACGGCTAGGCTCGTATCGGAGGCCGGCATGCCAGTCCTGTCGACGGCGTCCTCCCGGAACTCGTCCTCGGCTAGGAACTTCCCGATGCGGTCCAGCGACACCTTGACCTGGATCATGACGGAAAGCACCTCCGGCAGCATCCTCATCGGCTCCGAGACGACGCGCATGGTGGCGAGTATGGTGAACACAACACCAGCGTCCAAGGGCGCGCTCTGGAACGCGGCCGTGCCCGCCAAGATCACGGCGGAGATGACGGTCGGCGACACCCAGTACAGGGCGCTGCCGTAGGCCTTCTTGGTCTGCGTCTCGGCGAGCCAACGCACCTCGACGTCGCGCAGCCGCTGCACCGTCGCCCTGAACTGTTCCTCCCATGACTGCAGCTTCACGACCTTCATGCTGTTGAGCACCTCCGCCGTGGCGCGCTGCCGCTCGTCCTGCGCCTGCATGAATTTCGACTGGTACCGCTGCAGCACCTTGGCGAAGGGGACGTTGAGCACGCCGCAAACGGCGACGGGTGCCAGCCCCGGGAGCGCGCCGGCGCCGACGGTCCAGAAGAGGATCGCGATAGCGAGGGCGAGCTGCACCGGCATGCTCCACCCTAGGTGCAGCCAGAACGGGAACTCGCCTAGCCGATACGCGTCAACCGCGATGTAGTTGGTGATCTCGCCGGCGGAGTGGCGGCCCCGCCCCTCGTTGGACAATCGCAGCTGCTTCTCGAAGACGGCGGCCATGAGCGCCGAGCGCATGCGCATGCCAAGCCGCCTCGACCCGAAGAACCAGTGCCTCTGCGACAGCGACTCCACAAGCTTCATTACCACCAGGCCGGCGATGAGCGCGAGCCCGGTGCCGAGATCCCGCACAGGCCTGTCGGAGTAGGACACGAAGCAGTACAGCATCACCGGAGACGCGGCGAATGACAGAGTGCGGAGAAGTGTGTACAGCGCCGTGAAGAAAAGCTCCTTCTTGTGGCACTCGGCGAGCACCAGAAGCACGAGGTTGCTTGTGCTCTTCAACGGCTCCCTCCGCCGGTGCCATTCGGCGAGGAACGTCCGGCACGCCTCCGCCGCCTCGTCATCGGCGTCCAGCGGCGGGATGTCGCCGAGGTCGAGCGGTTTGGAGTGCCCCAGGCGAAGCAGAGAGTCCATCCACGTGAACGTGAGGCGGCTGAAGAATCCGGCATCGCCGAAAGTTCGCCTCTCCCTGCCTCCCGGTGCAAGGAGAGGCTCGGACTCTTCGCCACCTCTGGCGCTGGCGGTGGCGGCGGCACCATGGCGGGCTCTGCAAACTCCGATCGCGCACACGAGAAGCAGCAAGCTGAGAGCCCATGACAACACGTCAAGGACTCGCAGATTTCGCCCCGTCACGATTTTCTCCAAGCTGTAAGCCGTGATCAGGATCGCGTCCAGCGCCCACCACGCCATCGCCAGAGCCCCGGAGAGTCTCGTCGGACGGAAGACCAAGGAAACCGACAAGAGCACCCAGACCAAGCCTCTGACGAAGAGCTCTGTTCCGTGGGGCGAGAGGGTCGTCCATGCTCCCAGGAAGAAGCATGCAATGCCAAAGAGCGCGCAGCAGGGAGAAGCTAGCGCGCACGGCAAGGGAACGTCGCTTCCCCTGAACCTGAACTGCCTGGTGCAAGCGGCGATCAGCAAGCTCAGGATGTAAATGGCGAGGAGAAGAAGGTTCACGAGGTCGATCAGCGCCATCTGCTTGAGACACAAAGAATCCAGCTTCAGGGTGAGATCTCCTTGGCAGGCTGATGCCAGCAAAAATGGTGTACCTGCAATTGTAAATTTGGGGTTGGCAAATCTTGTTCAGGAACACGACAAGCATGATTTTGATGCAGAGGGATGAGGAGGCGGAGTTGGTAACCTCGCATGCTTCTTCTGCTCAGTTACAGAAAGACTGAATAAAACGAGAAGAGATTGTTTGTCCTGTAGGAGGATGCATATGCAGAGAGGACGTGGATTCGATAGCTGACACTCCACTGAAAGGTTTGCGGCTGTGGCCATTTTGTAGACGACAGGTTGGCTTGGCGCGATCGACACCATATGGATCTGATTCGCACGACACCAAGGAAAAACACAGTAGTAAAGCGACAAAGAGGAAAAGAAAACAACGCGGCAAAACAAAACAAGACGTAAATTAACTTCAACTCTCTCATATACCATGGTAAACTCATTAGGCATGTGGTTCTAGTCCCTCTGGGGCATGGCGCCGGCCGCCATTACTACGGGAAAAAATGCAGTTACCGTGCATTGCATTTTTGCCGTGTGTTTTCGCACGGCAAAGATTTTCTTGCAGTGCGCACGTAGAAAAATGCACGGCAAAGATTTTGGCCACGGGAAACAGAGACACAAGCGCACGGCAAAGATTTGATTCACGGCAACGACGGAAGAGAGCGCACGGCAAAGAAAGTTGCACGGCAAAGGATCAACATAGCGCACGGCAAAGATAGACTGCACGGCAAAGACGTTGACACACGGCAAAGCACAAAAGGCATCGCCGTGCACGCCTTTGCCTAGTGTTTTTAACAAACGCACGGCAAAGCAAGTCTTTGCCTAGTGTTTTTAACAAACACACGGCAAAGCAAGCCTTTGCCTAGTGTAAGCGCACGGCAAAGATGTAAAAACTGGATTTCTTCTCAGCTCAAAAAGTGTGGCGTGGTATAGTTATCAACAAACGAACGCTTAGCTCAGTGGCAAGGTTGCATGCTTTTCCTACTCTGCGTCCTAGGTTCAAATCCCAGACCGATCAGTTTGGAGCTTTTTTTATAGATAAAACATATTTAGCACACGGCAAAGAAGCGACCTTTGTCGTGCGGCGTCGCACGGCAAAGACCTTTGCCGTGCAACATTGGTGAGGCGCACGGCAAAGAAGCCTTTGCCGTCAATGACTTTATCGTGCGGTCTTTGCCGTGCGGCAACACACGGCAAAGCCTTTGCCGTGCATATAAGGCCCTTTACCGTGCAAATAGTTGCACGGCAAAGACATTTTTTCCCGTAGTGCATCGCCATGGAGATAGGCCTCGATCCGGTGGCGGCGGTAGCGAGTAGACCCCTTCTATCCGTGATGTTTCTCCTCGAACTTGTGGGTGTCTGTTTATAGCTAGATAAGTCTTCCTGTCGAAAGATTGTAATCCCATTACTTAATCAATGAAGCTCCGTTTGATCTGATGGGCCTGGCGGCGCCGTGAGCTTCCCGTGCCAACTTACAAGTCTACCTATTTGTAAATTCTTCTGTGCACGAATCATGAAATAAAGCTAACAGTTATATGATCAATGTAGAACTAACTTAATTCTCAGATGACCTAAGACTAGCACAATGGATTTTGGATTACATGTTAATGATCGGGTCATTGCCGAGGAGCCGGAAGTAAGTACAATGGTACATACTCACGTCCCTCTACCTCTCTTTTTAAAATTACCAACAGGGTAGAGAATCTTGTCATGGTCTCTCTATGGAGAAGTTAATTGAAGTTAGTTTGATTATAACTGATTGTGTAGCTTGTACCTGTGAATTATTTTTAGGAGAGCATGTTAGCTATAGTATTAGGTAGGCTGTTATAACCGTGTCTTCACATAACTTTTTCTACTGAAATCAGAATTAAAATGCCAGGATGTTAAGTTTTTATAGCATTGCCATGGGAAATCAGTGTACTTGCAATGATGCGGACTGAAATTTGGATTAGTTGAAATTCAGGTTCTAAATTCTATGTGAACTCAAATGCATTTCAAAGCTAGCTTGTCGGGGCTACAAATTACTTCTATGAATTGTTGTAGGATGACAACTTCATGGGCTATTATCTTTTTTCGAAATACACCATGGAGAGGTTTATCGATCACATAGAAGGGTGTCATGAAGGCAAAGTTGGGAGCTCCTCACCACAAGCCTACTCTCCTAACTACTGCAGTGTTACAACAGGCTCCGGAAAGACAAAAAATGACCTACGAAAGAGCTTCGCGAGCCGCCATCTGTCAAACTCCTCCTTGATGCACGCCCGAGACGCCACAACCCCATTGAAGACCACGTCGTTTTGATGCCTCCAGATGCACCAAAACACCAGGATGATCGCCGTCCAAAGGTCCAGCTTGTGGGCCTGAGGCCCTAGACGTCCACCACTCGACGATATCAGAGTCAACCGCCGGGAGCCAATCCGCCTTGTCCAACCGTTGAAGGACCCACGACCAGACCTCACGGGCGACGACGCACCCAAGGAGCAAGTGCTCCAGCATCTCCGGCTCCTGGTCGCAAAAAGGGCAGGCCGCGGGGACGGGGAGACCTCTGCGCTGCAACCTATCTGCCGTCCAACAACGGTTCTTCAAAATCTACCACAAACTTGCAACTGTAGAGCGCCCTGGAACGCCAAATCTCATCCACGGGGTCGTGACTGCACCAACGAAGAAGGCATTGTATGCTGACTTGGAGGAATAGCAACCATCTCCAGTGCACCTCCACACTAGCTTATCTTCCCGAACCTCAGGGACGAGGACGATAGAAGCTAGTCTACGCCACGACAAAAAGAACTTGGCCAAGGCTAGCTACCTAGGTTAGTACCATAGTTCATGAGCCAACTGACCACTTCGAGACTAGCATAACTACATGTGGAGCAATATCTTCCACCTTAGCCCCCCTAGCCACCATTCCTTCCAAAATCGCGCTTGCTCTCCATTTCCTGACTCGTAGCACGTGGCCAAGTTAGGATCGCGAAGCAAAGGCTGGGCAGCTGGACGTTGAAGTCTGCCAACACCTTAGTGGGGTCCACCTTCTGAAGCCACGCCCACTTGCATCTGAGCGCCAAGTTGAGGAGCTTGAGGTTCGGGATCCCTAGGCCGCCTAGCAACTTCGGCGAGGGGACCTTATCCCAAGCCACCAAACAATGGCCTCCTTTGACTTCCCTCCGGCCTTTCCAAAGGAAGGCCCTACACATCTTGAGAAGCACCTCGAGAACCTTGGGAGGAATATCCAGCAACATCTTGGCGTGAATGGGGATCGCGCACAACGTTGTCTGCACAAGGATCGTCCTTCCCCTCTGGTGGGGAGATTCGCGCACCACGGTTGCAGCTGAGCTGCCATCACCTTCCTAAGACCTAGGGGAAGGCTCGGGTACTTGAAAGGGAAAGAGGCCATACACAGCCCACAAGACCGTACGGGCCAAATCCACTTGCTCCGGCGTGCAACGAATGGGGTGGATGGAGCACTCTGCTGTGCCCCACAAGCTCTGCCATTCGGGGGGCAATCGAGGCTGGAATAGTGCAACTTAGCTACCAACTTTGCCACGATGTGAATCATGCTAATGGGATGGAAGTCCTTGATCTCCACCGCATTAGCATGCTTGGGGAGAAGGGAAACCAGCCATGTTCGCCACATGTAGCCCCCGGCAGCCTCCACTCCACAAGGCCCGAAAGACATCCATGACATCATGCTTGATGATGTGCCAACAAGCCACATAGAATCTGCCGAGAAATCATCTGGGCCTGGCGCTTTGTCCAACTCCTGGGAACGGCTCACGCACCAACCCTCGTCCTCGGAGAAAGGAGCCTCCAACTTGAACAAGTCGTGAGTCCGGACACCCAGGAAGTCCAAGTCAAGATAGAACCCCCAATCCAGCACCGAGCCAAGTAGAAGCTCATAGAAATAATCCACCGCGACGACCTTAGCCTCGTGGTCCGACACCAAGACCCCATCCACCTTTAGCTGCACGATAAAGTTTTTTTCGACGTTGATGATTGGCATGCAGGTGAAAGAACTTGGTACAAGCATCACCTTCCGCGAGCCACGTGATCATCGACCGCTGCCTATCGATCGTTCACTCTAGCGAGGCCAGCCCAAGCAGTTTCCGCTTGAAAAGCTTCCAGAAGCCTCTCTCCTCCGTAAAGAGAGAGCCCTCGACTCCATCGCCACGTCCAAATGGAGGATCAACTCATTGGCTAGCAGGATCTGCTTCTTGTTGCTTCCAATAAAGCGACCATTCCAGCTAGTCAAGGCCTTGGTTGTTGCCGCCAGCTTGGCCGAGATACGCTTGAACGGGTTGGCGATGATCTGACCCAAAGTCCAAGCGCCCTCCACCAAATCTAGAAAGCCATCCACTTTGGGCCAGAAAGCTTCAAAGCGGAAGTGCCACGCAGACTTCAACTTCGCTGCCATACTAAGCAGCAGCGGGCAGTGATCCAAGGTGGAGGAAGACATAGCCGACAGAAAAGAGGAGGGGAAAGCCACCTGCCAAAACTCTGTCCAGCCTCTCCAAGGTTGGAAGCTCCCGCTCATTGGACCATGTGTAACGGCAGCCATTCAAGTAGAGCTCTTTCAGCTCTAGCTCGGATAGGAGGCGGTGAAACTTGCCCATCAGACAACTGTTGAGATTGGCATTGTTCTTATCCACATCATCCACGATCAGGTTAAATTCACCAGCCACGGCCCACCGACCCGAGTGGAGATCCCTGATATCCTTGATCTCCTAGAGAAAGATACACTTGTCCGCATCCGACTGCGGGGCATAGACCCCGGTCAGCCACCACCCCGTTGCCCCCAAACCACCAACCCTCGCCGTGATGGCGTAGTTGGAATAGTGAGGGTTAGATAGGGAAACCACAACGGACTTCGATGCCAAAAGGATGCCGCCGCGAGTGCCGTCGAGGCCATCCCGACCTGCCGAGGCAGGGAGGAAGAAGAAGCTGTCAAAGTCCCTGCCGAGGCAATGATCCACGGTCGCTCGCGAAACCACCTGCATCGTAGTCTCAAGAAAGCAGACCACACTCGCGCCTGAAAGACAAACCACCTGATAGATTAAAGGGAGTGGCTAGGGAGCAGTTGACTGAGAATTTGCTATGTCTCAGTCGACGACGTAGAAGCATGCAGCAAGCAGCATCAGACCATTTCGTTGATGACGTGCATGAAGAGCAGCATATGCCCCATGTTTTGCTTGCTAGCTTCCTGCTTGTTGAACAACACATCGTACATCCTTTTAATTTGGACGGAGCTAATTAATAATTGTTTCAATCTCACTTAGTCTAGTACTGGTACTTCACCGAAAATTAAATTAGATATTGAAAGTGCGAGTGATTAAAAATTGAAGAACAAGTAAAAAAACTAAAGACAAAAATATGGAAACAAAAAATGCTATTTACATATTTATTGAGAAAAGTGCAACTCATAGCAAAAATCGGTTTTTAGTTTTGCACATTGTTGGAGAAAAGTGCAACTAATATAAAAACCTCTAGTTGCACATTTCCATAGAAAAGTGTAACTCGTATCAATGCACGTTCCTAGTTGCACATTTCTCGAAAAAATGCAACTCATATCAAAAACCGGTCTCTACTTTTACACATTGTTGGAGAAAAATGCAACTAATCTAAACACTTCTAATTGCACATTTCGTAGAAAAGTGTAACTAGTATCAATACACGGTTCCTAGTTGCACATTTCTCGAAAAAATGCTACTCAAATTAAAATCGGATATAGCTGCACATTTCTTGAGAAAAATGCTACTTGCAGAGAATATAGATTGATAGTTGCACATTTCTTGAGAAAAGTGTAACTCATATAAAAAAATCGGTCGCTAGTTTTACACATTGTTGAAAAAAATGCAACTAATATAAAAACTTCTAGTTGCACATTTCAGTAGAAAAGTGTAACTCATATCAATACACGGTTCCTAGTTGCACATTTCTCGAACAAAAATGCAACTGATATTAAAATCGGATGGAGTTGCACATTTCTTGCGAAAAGTGAAACTGGCATATCCTGTAGATTGATAGTTGCATATTTCTTGAGAAAAGTGCAACTCATACAAAAAAATTCAAATCGGTCCCTAGTTTTACACATTGTTGGAGAAAAGTGCAACTCCTCTAAAAAAATTCTAGTTGCACATTTATTTAGAAAAGTGTAACTCGTATAAATAACTAGTTGCTAGTTGCATATTTTTCGAGAATAAATGCAACTCATATTTAAGTCGGGTGGAGTTGCATATTTCTTTTAAAAGTTGCAACTCACATCGAATATAGGTTACTAGTTGTACATTTTTTTTGAGAAAAGTGCAATCTATTTAAATGAAAAAACTAGAAAATAGTACCAACATAAATTAAAAAAAACATATAAGGCATGGTTGCATATTTCTTTAAAGGTAAACAACGAAAATGAAACTAAATTGTATACAGATAATAAAAATAATTAGAAAGAAGGAAAAATAAAAACAAAAAATGTGTCACAAATGCAGGCTAATTTGCTTTTTCAAATAGACGGAAAGAAACAATATAAATATTTCGTGGTGTAATAACAACATCAAGTGTCGATTGTCCTGTTGGTTGAAAGCACGGGCTGCGACAAGGGAGGGCTTGGGTTCGACTCGCCAGCCCGCGTACTTTATTTTTCTGACAATTTTGGCAGTTTTCACGAATCTTAAAGAATAATCTAACGGTTCTCAGTATCGACTGAGACATAGGAGAATCTCAGTCACCTGAGACTTAGCAAATCCGATAAAACACATCGCGCCAAAGAGTTCAGGGCGCGGACGTTCCACACCAACTGAGAAAAATACATGTCCGACATGACTAGCACGAGGTCAGAATAGCTAAAACTGTCCCAACAGTGAGGCCTAAACTGAGAAAACATGATGGTTTCAACCAAACTATTCTTTACGTTGACCAACCAGAAACAGGAAGCTATATGGCACATGTGTGGTCCAGTAAGGTTTCTTCCAAATAAGGAGGGGTTCTTAAGGTTATTATTCATTCATAGGCGGAGACACTTCGTTAGATTTGTACAGAAACTGAGATGGTTCCTTTGTCCAACATGAACATAAAATTATGAGGGGACACCCAGGAGTCCATTGGGTCCGTGCAAGGCAGTTAATTGGCATTATTCTCTGCCTCTTGAACCACTGAACCATGGCGTTTATGAACCACTGAACAGGCAGGGGTCCATTAGGCAACCTCAAATTGGCGTTTATGAAGCACGGCACTGAGGTCAAATAATTTATTTTTAGTTATGTGATGGAGTATCTTGGTTCTTGCATATTAGACATTTGATGCTTAAATTGATAACTTCAACTTTGATTTAGTTTGCATTTTCTCTTTTTATTGTCTTTACTTTTGCACATTGCTCTGAAACATTTCATTGATAGTTCCTACTATATACGAGTGCTCTAACTAGAAGAAGTGAAGTTATATATCTGAAAAACAATGATAATCGTTTGGTTGGTTGCTGTACGCCTGACACTTATCATGAATCATGATAAATCTGTTGTGTGTTGACTGAGTTATGTACTGCCTCCTGAGATGCTGTGCTGGAACACACCGATGCCAGCTTTTATGTTTGTGATATGCAGGTTGCGTTGCTATGTTTTGTCGGTGATGCTGCGTTTGTTGTCCGTGCCTTGTTTTTTTTGGAACGGAGGCAAAAACTTTCCCTCGTCTCAATAATTAAGAAAGAGTTTTACATAACGAAATATTACAAGAGTAGCCAATGCTCGAGCAAGCGCTCGAGCAAAGGCTCAAAGCCTAAGCCTAATCTCGCGGCATTATTGAACCCAAGTGTTTTGCTCCCGCCAGGCTCCGTGCCTTGTTTATTACTGCTTGAATGAATGTTGTAATATTCTGTAGTATTTCTTCTTGACTTGTGTTTATCTCTAGTTACAATTTGGACTGCCATACTGTGCGGCGGCAAATTATCCGAAAAATTACTATTGGGATCACGCGCCGTTAGGGGAAAAACTTGTGAAGTCTGAGCTAAATTATGTGCTGATCGAGATGTCACAGTTGTTGAAAACTGATTTTTCCAGGGCAGAAACTGTGAACAAAACAACCTAAATGGTCCATAAACTATTGTGCTAACTGAGATTTTTTACCATGTTGCTCTTCTAGTTATCTTTTCTTTAAGATGTTGCTCTTAGCTGACCTGCAGATGAGGTTGATATCAAAAACGTGGGGCGCCAAACATAAGTTATCTGTACAAACGAACTTACCTGCAGCGCCTCCTTCACCTCCGACCTGAATTCTGCGCCGGGATCAACCAACATCCTCCAGCGTCTCTATCACCTCCGAGCTGAATTCTGCGCGGGGAACCGCAAACCAATCGACAGCCCAGACCTTGCAAGGATTCGACGAGATGGACTGTGAAGGGTTTCCGTAGTCGTTGGCGCGGTTGCCGACGATACGGACTGCACCTTCCATGGCGTACCCCCTTCCTCCTGTACTTTCTTCTTCTGGCCCTCGCCTCCTCGACGGTCTTTCTCAAGTGGCAGCGCTCAGCACATTGCAAATTTGCAGTAGGTACCGAGGGTACGTGGGTGGCGACTGGCGAGGGCCGGCCGAGAAAAGGATCTAAGGACGAGGTCGACGGCGGCGGCGACGAACTCAGATGAGATGAGGGATCGAGAGAATCGCGTGCTACAGAGAAATACGAGGGAAAAAAAAAATAGTACAAGACAACGCTCCGCCCGCGCGCTGCGCCGAATGGGCCGGCTCATTATGCCTATCAAGCGCTCCAGTTTCTTTTCGAAATTTTTCTGGTTTTCAAAGATTTGAAAAAACGTTTAAATTTGAAAAGGTTAACTTGAAAAGTTTCAGATTTTAAAAATGATAAAACTTAAATTGTTCAGATTTTAAAAAGTTTAGTTTTCAAAAAAACATGTTCAAACATGAAAAAGTTCAAATAAAAAAACAGAAAAATCCAATCACATTAAGAAAACCCAACGAAAAAACAAGAACGGAAAAATAGAAGAAACCAAAAAAAAAACTACAGAAAACCGAATGAAAAACTTACCCCGATGAAATGCCCATATTGATCTCCGCATGAGCATGCATTTAGATAGGATCATCACCCTAGCTATAACCCTGAGCAGGCCGTGGCGTGCGTTTGGGCACGGTGAAAAGATGCAGAGACGCTTGCTGGAACATCTAGAATAACTAGGGTGTCGGATGGCATGATCGGATAGCTGAGAGCGTCAAATAGACGTGGTAGCTTCTAGGTAGTTCAGTTTTACTGTTTCTTGATGTTCTAGCATGAGTGATTGAGTGTACACATGATCATTCATCAAGATAGCCGTATCCTAGTGACAAGCCGCTCTACAACAAGAGACATAAAAGATAGATAACTTGTCAAACGGGCATCATCGGCTCCTCTTTGACAAGGGGAGAAGGGACCAAGCAAAATTAAGCTCAACAAATGAGTCACCAAGATAACATATATATATCTTTGGCTGTGTTGCATTTGTCGAGAACATGACCGGTGATGTTACTAGGTGGTGCATATGCTTCAATTGTAACTTTCAGTCTTCCTTCTAACTCTAAATAAACAACACTCCTAGACAGATCAAGGCATTGGTTTTCCCATAGGCAGTATTCCATCTTTGGAGTCAAGCTTCAAAATTTGGGGTGTTTGGTGTGGCTTTTTTTGGCTTTTGGCTTTGGCAAAAGCCACCAAAAGCACCTAAATAGGTGCTTTTTTTGGCTTTTGGATTTTGGAAGCCAAAAACAAAGATCCTATTCTTTTGGCTTTCAAAATCCAAAAGCCAAAAAAAGCACCTATTTAGGTGCTTTTGGTGGCTTTTGCCAAAGCCAAAAGCCAAAAAAAGCCACACCAGACACCGATTGGTCTGACTCGGCCACCATACTGAAAAGGCAATGAACCCCGTTCAACAACACTAGCACGCCAGACACTGGCCTAGGCAGATCGTTTAACCTGCCCAAAACATAACTCTATCACACAGTGGTTGTCCCTAAGAGCATCTCTAGCAGAGCTCATAAAAGGGCCAAAAATCGAAAAGTAACCGTCAGTTTAAGGGTTCAAAAGCCGAAATACGGCGCCGATCAGTTACCGTAAACAAGGCCAAACCGATATTTTTTTCAGGCCGAGCCAGAAAACCGAAATCGACCTGTATTTGTTGGAGGGGGGGGATGAGCGAACCGAACGGTGGACCCATATCTAGCGCGAGCTGAAATTTTACCGTACGCAACTGCTCACGTTCTCCCTCCTCCCCCACGCCGCCACCACACTCCGTTACCGCCACCGCCGCACCACCCGATTCGGCCGAACCCGGCATCCCGGAGCTAGCGCAGGTCGCCCCGCACCCCACCCGCGGTTCCTCGCCCAGCTCCGGGTGTCGCCGCCGCCACGCCGGCCGAATCGAGGATGAGCTCGGGCGACGAGTCCGTCGATGTCGATCTGTCCGATTTGTCAAGCTCGGACGATTCCGACCTCGACGAGCTGCTCCGGGACGATGAGGTGGAGGCCACCATCCTCCTTCTATCCGTCAAGGAGCTGGAGGACCGCGCGCAGCTGCTGAATAGGAGGCGCGGCTCGGTGATTGGCCGGAACCACATCCAACGGAATCACCTCCTCGGCCACGAGCAGCTGATGTGGACTACTTCGCCGAGGTACATACCTATCCGCCGCATCTATTCTGTAGGAGGTATCGCATGCACCGTAGTTTTTTCGTCAAAATCGTCAAGGCCTGCAAAGCCAAGTCCAATTACTTCAAGCAACGTAGAAATGTTGTCGGCGTGATGGGTTTCAGCCCCTTTCAAAAAGTCTTGGCTGCCATGAGGGTGATTGCGTATGTCATCCATGCGGATTACACCGACTAATTGGCGAAGATACAACCACGGAGTCCGTGCGTAGGTTTGCTCGCATGATTATCAAGTTGTTTGGACCAACCTATCTCCAAGCTTCCAATGAGGATGACACAAAAAGATTGATGGAGATAAATGAGAAAAGAGGTTGGCCTGGCATGCTTGGTAGTCTTGATTGTATGCATTGGACATGGAAGAATTGTCTCAAGGCATGGCATGGACAGTATTGTGGGAAGAGCAAAGATGCTACCATTGTACTTGAGGCCGCCACATCACAAGATTTGTGGATTTGCCTTTTTTTTTTGGTTTGTCGGGAACACTCAATGACATCAATGTGCTGCAAAGATCCCCTTCATTTGCAAAACTAGCAAATGGAGAAGCACCCACTTGCAACTACAAGGTCATGAACAATGAATATACAATGGGATATTACCTAGCCGATGGCATCTATCAGGATTGGGCAAGTTTTATGAAGTCTGTGAAGGATCCCAAAGACAAAATAGAAGCTGAATTTGCCAAAGCTCAAGAAGTAACTCGCAAGGACAATGAGAGAGCTTTCGGTGTTTTGCAAGTAAGGTTTGCCATTGTTCGTGGCCCAGCCCGGTTTTGGGACAAAAAAACCGTATGAACATCATGACATGTTGTGTGATTCTTCACAACATGATCATGGAGGATGAAAGAGAGTTCAGTCTACCTGCTTCTATGACAACGTTGGCACCCGAGTGCAACCCCAATGCAATCAGGATCGCATTGAAGCTTTTCTTGAAACACATCGGCAAATTGAGAATGCCAGTACCCATGCCCAACTCGTTTATGATCTGAAAATGCACCACTGGCAGCGACATGGCCGTCGTCTTTGATCCTACCATTGCATTCATTTATGTGTGAGATGTATCATTGTTGAGGTATTTGTTCATTTGTTTGATTGTTGGAAATGTGTTGTAATTTGGTTGATCTTCATTTGTTCAATTTTCCCAAAACTATTGTAATAATATGGTTCAGACATTTGTTTATCTGTTGTAATAATTTGGATGATTATTTGATTAATTATGATCGATTGTTGTATGTGTTGCATATAAATTCTATGAAAAACCCTTAGCCCTTAAACCAGAATTATAAAACAGAACTATAAAACAGTTTTACAATATATTCTGGTATAAGGGTTATGTTCTGCGCCAGCAATTTTCCGACCAATAAATACGAGTTCGGTGAACTGAACTCGGGTTTTCAGTTCGCGTGTTTACGGCCTCTGCTAGAGATACTCTAACAAGACGGGTTCCCAAACCTTCACAGGCTAGTGGCATACTTTATTGATCAACTACCTATCTTCAGTGTGCATCATTTTGATGCAGAGGTTGAGGGTAGAACCTCCATTTCAAAAAAAGAAGATTTAACTTGGCCCTTTACTTTCAGCTTTATCTCAATGGTAACTTTTTTCGAGTACACGCAGGCCGCAGGAGATCTACGACTTTTGTGTTTAGATGGAAGAAAGGTTAGAGGCCATACAAGAGAGCACCACCTTCCCCAACGACCACAGACGGCCAAGGGGTGAGAGAGAGACCTAGGTTTACATGTTCCCTCCCGGTGACCCACCTCTACCCCTAAAGCGGAGACGACATGAAATCCAACCACACCAAGTGGACAGGATGGAGGCGAGGGTACGAGCAGCCAGCTCGTCCCTTGCCCTGCAGAGGACGCGTTCGTGCCTTCCAAGCGTAGGAGACTGAATCTGGTAACATGATCGTGGGCGACTGCGGCCTACTTGCGATGTTTGCCCTGTGGGACGGCGAGTCAAGTCCAGCCACTACGGAAAGACCTAGAGCGGCGCAGCGTGCTGGTAGTCGAGAGGCGTTCCACTCACGGCCTTTGCATGCAGTGTTCCACGGGGCAGAGGCAGGGAGGATGTGATCGCCGGTCTCGTCGGACACTCCCGGGCAGTAGGGCAGTAAGCATGCGAGGGCGGATTCTTGGGGCGGGTTAGGCGATCAACAGACCAGCAGAAACACCTCAATGCGAGCCACGCATGGAATTTAAACGCCATTGGAGCAAAAGAGTTCCAGGGTCGATATATAGAATTGCTCGAGATGGACCCATCAAATGCAAAAGGAGATCTTTAGAGAGAGCACTTGATAGTTGTGTCTTGGAAGAAGAAATATTAGGTTGCGACTGCTGTCCAACTACACCATAAACCTCCAAGGTCTATCTTAAGTATGCTTCCTAGACCTGGTCTAGCTCCGTAACTCTAAATGTGTAGATATGCATTCTGCTCCTAACTAAAGCATCCCTTGGGATGTGTCCTGGTATGGTGTGTGTTAAGACCATAGGCACAATAAAGTCATGTCCTCAAATTTTTTCGCAGGATGCCATAATAATTCCCAGCTGCTACGATATGCATCAAATTCCTCGGCGTCAATCATGGGTGTTGATTTGGATCTGGTTTCAATCTTTTGCTCTCCTCTCCACCAATCACCGGTTGCGCAACAATTTCACCTATATTTCTCATCTCCTTCTCATCAACAATTGGCCCAATTCGTGAGTCGAGATGCGTTCCAATCTCTCCGGGCCTATCAATGCATGCGTAAGTTGAGTTGCAAGTTGGAGAGACATATCAGGCTATGATCATTATTAATGAAGTTTGGAGAGAACTACCTTCATATTGAATCACATATCAAGTTTGCAAGCTATCGCATCACTATACATTAGTTGAGGGATTCATATAAGTCTTACCATTGCTAGCAAAATGGTTGTTAAGTGACCTCTCCCACAAAGTTGCCAAGAAGCAAAAACTTCTGTCCATGATGGAGATAAGCAATGCTAGAGGAAGATTGATGCTCTTGACTAAGAATAATACTTGGGTAATTACTAATCTGATTGCTAATAAAAAAGGTTGTAGGCTGCAAGTGGGTGTTACGGCCTAACAAAACAAACTTTTGATGGAAAGGTGAGAAAGAAGTATAAGGCCAAACTTGTGACGAAGGGTTATAAGCCAGACCCTACGGGTAGATTATGATGAGTCATTCAGTATTCCACAAAGTCTCTAAATATCTAGGATATGTAATAATGACAAATTAAATACTTAACCCATTTGAATAGACCCATGGCTTTCGAAATCACAATGAAGAAATTTCAAAACTACTTGTTTTATTGATCAGAACCAAACTACCTATGATTCTTCATTTCACAGCTAGTTCTTGTGAACAAGTATATAAGTGCTGGCTTTGAATTAAATCCATAATGTTTGTGGGAGTGAGGTATTGTCTACATTGCAGGAAAGTAGAAATGGTAATATTAGGAAAAATATTTGAAATATTCAAAAAAATGTTAAAAGGCGATCTAATTGACACCAGTTCATGACATTATTCTAGATTTTCTAGAACTATTGATTCCTAAACTGTATCTAAAAGTAAATCTAAATATTTTATAGGTAAAAGGAGT
>NC_061511.1:81392860-81418238 GCF_022539505.1 Lolium rigidum
TCTAAACTGTACGCTCTAAAGAGTAAATGTTAAAATAATTTTTATAGGTAAAAGGAGTTAGAGTAGAGGCACGATAAGCTGCAGCTTAGTACATCTTGAACTGAGGCCCTAACTCTTGAGGGTCCGGGGCGATCGTCACTCTGCCCCGCCCTATGGACGGCAATCCCTATTCCCCGCTCAGAGCGGGAGCGATTCACTCCCGCCTGAAGCGACGGACGGGTGGGCCGGCCCATTAGTGTCTACCCTGTTCGGTTTTTTCCTTTAGTTTCTGGTTATTTTTTTTTTTTGGCTTCCCATGTTTTTGGGTTCTGGTTTTTTTCTTTCGGTTTTTTCTGGTTTTGCTGATTTCGAAATTTGTTCAGAATTGTTTTTCGTTCTGATTCTAAAAAATGTTCATATTATAAAATTGTTCAAATTCGAAATTTGTTCAAATTTGAAATTTGTTCAAATTTCAAATTTGTTTGATTTTAAAATTCTTTATTTTAAATTTTTTTTTGAAAAACTACCAAATTTTAAATTTGAACATTTTAAGATCTGCACTATTTTAAAAATAAAACAATTTTTGTATTTGAAAATTTTGAAGATTTAAACGTTTTTTAATTCGGAATAATTTTTAGTTTGAACATTTTTTGAAGTTGAACATTTTTAAAATCTGAACATTTTCTCGTTTGAACATTTTTCGAATCTGAACAGTTTTCTACTTTGAACTTTTTTTTCGATTTGAACTTTTTTTCAAAATTTAAACAGTTTTCAAATTCAAACATTTATTCAAAACGTGAATATTTTTCTAAATAAAAAACCACCAGAACTAGCGATGGTTCCATCCGAACGAGGTAGCTGGTACAAGCACGGCAGATAAATGGGCCCGGCCCAGGTGGTGTGCCCTTAAGCGATGTTGTCCAGAACAATCGCTTAAAGCGATGTATAGGACCTCCCCTATGGACCAGCCCTGCATATATCTGTGTTTAATGTGGACATTCCGGCTCACCTAAATAAGTTTCCCATCATTTAAAGACTTAAGCTCTTATTCACCATCTCCAGCAAATTTTGCAACAAACAAATATGCCTAAACTCCGGAATATTATTTCTTCTGCTGAAACTACTCTGAGATGTACATTTGTGCTAACTACAAAATAGATTGAACAAACAACCGTCCTGGTCATATCTCTAGGACATATTTCCCTCTGTTCTATCTTACTGATCTATATTACAGGCTATCCACAACAAAAACAGACACTTTCGGAGCATGCATACGAACGACTAGTGAGGCTTTACTTGTGGTAAAACTTAGAAATCGACTGCCATCCTGGTCTTGATCGGCTTCAGCTTCACACCCATGCTCTCAGGAGATAGCAGTTCCGGCGATATGCGGCACGGGCTCAACGGACTGCGAGGGCTGCTGCTTGGCTGGAAGGGCCTGTGGAGCCCGTAGCCCATGAGGAAGTACTCCATCGGCATCAGCATTGCGTGTGGCTGCTCCTCGGTCACAAGGGAGCCGCAATTCTGAACCTGTAATGTAACTGACAGCTAACTAAGCAAAGTTTCTGTGCCAGGTCTTGCTCTTATTAGTGAATGGCACAGGGTGGATTCATGTCGTACCTCGACGAGCGCGCAGTACTTCTGGTCTAGCTTTGTTGTCATATGGATGGCATCGTCATGGAATTGTGAGTTCTCTCCCACAATTATCAGTGTGCGGCACCAGAGTTTCCTCAATTTGTCTGTTAAGTCATGCCTCCTGGTGGAGGCGTAGTCTCTATGAGCTTCCAAGATATAAATGCTCAATTTGCTTTGAGAAAAGGAACATAACTGTACATACTTATTCACTGACTGAAGAAATCTCCAAACGTTTTCACCCTGCCTCTCATCAAGCAACTGCATAGACAGAAATATCACCTTGGAGTTTGCGATTTTGTAACTAAACAAATTTACATGATCTATAGGCACAAGGTACTAACAGTTCTGCAGGCCTGCACGATGTCTGATTCAGCACACTGAGAGTTGCCACGCACTTCCTGCAGAAAATAGCAGAATGTGTTCCAATAAGACCAGGACAAAGATAGACATGAGTTGCAACAAGACAAGATGAGGATAATGAGATCTGAGGTTACCTTGCTGAAGTATCTCTGAAGCAAGCACTCCTTGACCACGCCTCGTGCGCCATAATAATAAAGCAAATTTAACAACACCTGGAACATGAAAAGTCATTGTTAATTTAATTCAACGGTGTTACTATATTTGGCAGGAGAAAAATGATCTCAAGTCTTAGGAAAGAAAAAGAAACCTGCCTTATTATACAACCATTCACTCCATGACGGGGCTTTGCACAGAGGGGAAACTAGCATCAGCCCTATGACCCTTTCCTGATATTTTGTCTATGAGAAAGTACAAAAATAATCCATATCAGTTAGATACAAAATCCAAAAAGTTGTACATCTATTAGCTGACAAGTTAGGCAACTGATGGAAACACTTACTGCAAACAGAGTGAGGACGTAGGCGCCAGCTGTAACACCCAGGCACATGACAGAACCTAAACTGAAAATGAAAATTTACGCCCAAATTCAGATACCTCCAACTGTTAAATCAAGAAGATGACGCACTCGGACTTATGTCACATTACACCAGTACAGTACCTGAAGAAATCAAGCACATCGGCAACCTGATCGGCAAGATCGTCAACAGATCGCACCGGAGCATCAGACTGAACCTGAGCCGCTCCCAACTGCAAGAGTCTTAACAAATGTCATGAGAGGAAGATCTTGTCCACTGGATCCACAAAAATAGATGGCCCATATTAACATAAGGGACCGTAAGACCTCAAATTGTACGGTATATTACAGGCTATTGGTTTGAAGTAAGCAAACACTACCGACCTCATGGCCGATGCGGTATATGCAGAAATTGTGGAGCAGCAGCGACGCGGCTTCCGGGCAGAGGAACAGTCCTTGGAAGCAGGACATGTCTGTGGAGTTTGGACCAGGATCAGTAGTAGCAAATTAGCCACCAATTAATAGGTTTGGAATAGGAAATACTGGATGATTAGGATCATGAAGAAACCCACAGGATGTTCTGATAGCACTTACAATTCAGAGCTACATCAGGGTATGTGATGAGCCCGGGCTTTTCTTGGTCTCCATACACGGCCACAGATACAGAGCCACACCTCGTTCTCACTAGATGGTCCTGGTGAATTCATGAAGGCGGTGTGAGTGTGATCAGTGAGTACTAAAAAAAGAGTAACTTGCAACGAAACCTTTCAAGTTTGAGCAATTATCGTTAAACATAGCAAGCTAAATCATGGTGACCCGCTTGATCGTACAGAGGGAAAACGGAGTTAGCTTGCAAAATTCACTGATGTTTTACTTGGCGAGCACTACGACGAACAACTGTCAAACAGAACTGCACGCAAAACCCCCAAAAATGCAATCTACTTTTCGAAGTTAGCAGCATTGCTAAGCAGCAACAAAGAAAGAAAAGAAGAGGCACGACCAATGCTTGACCCGCAAGGACTAAACAGAAAACATGGATAAATAAATGCCGCCACAAACCATGGTGAAGGTCTGAAGGAGACCAGCTAAATCTCAGGAAGGGGAAAACAATTCAGCAAAGAAACGCCTCAGCATAGAATCCAAGAGGCCACGAATCTATCTGGAAGAGAGAAAAATCCTCAAAATAGAGGGCAAGAATGAAGTAAAGCTGGTGGCAGCTGGTTGTTGGACGTACGGACCTTGCCTCCGAAGGAGATCCGCTCGATGTCCACAGATACTGATCCAGACCTGCTCGACCTCGACTCCCCCATTGCGTCTCTCTCTTTCTCTTTATTGTCTCTCCTTCTCCTGGGGATGCCTCCTGCCTTCTCGCCCTGCACCTATATATACGGCAGCCAGCTGAGGAGCACCAAGCTCACCGACGAGGGGTCAAACTCACCGGGGGTCGTCGCACCCCAGACCGGCGAGCTTGTGTTTTGGTTTAGTTTTAGACGCACTAGATGGCCCAGCCCGGTCACTCACTGTTGGAGAGAAAGGTGGGACCGTGGGACCGACGGCCTTCTTTTTGTTCGGCGCCGGCGTACTGCGTAGTCCTAGTCAGCTAGTGCTACAGCTCGGCCCTTGAAAGACCGGTTTGCTACGCGCACACACAAACTTTCCGTCAGCTCCGTAGAATTTTGTTTACTGCCTCTGTTTAAAATTAATTGACACAGCTCTGGTCAGTTTTGATCTAGATACCTAAACAGTTTAGTGTATAGGTTCGCTCATTTTAAAAAGAGCTGCGTCAACTAATCTAAAGCGGAGGGAGTATCATATTACCGCAAAACGGGAATGTCTCGTGTTCAAGTATATTCAAACAAATTTTGGATCACTAGAAAGGGAAGACGATTCTATCCTACCCATTGGCAGCGTAGAAAATCAGTCGTTGCACTTGCGTGGGAAAATGGATCACGACTAACGTTGGTTAGTTTCTCTTCTCCCTTCGTGAAATCCACCATCTCTTGTATCTTGTTTTTTTTTTTCATTCCAACCGACAAATCTAATATGAGCTTCGGCACCCCTATCCATCATGGGTGGACCCAAAATACTATTTGAGAGGGGGCAAATATGTGCTAAATAGGGGATATCGGTTTGCTAAGCGGGGGCAAATCACAATCTATGCTTGCTATTACAAGCAAACTCAAATGTTAAGTGAGGGCAGCTGCCCTCATTAGCTACACACCAGATCCAACTATGCTACCCACTATGTGCCACAATGCAGCAAAGGGGATTCCCATCTTGTCCCGTTCCTACCCGTCCAGTTGGGAGATCATAAAGCTTGCTGCCATGGGCAACGTTATTGCGGAGTTCGAAAGGAGGTAGGTGTCGAGCTTCGAAATTAGTGGAACCAGGAGAATGAGTCTGCGGATTCCCATTCAGACTCAGATAATACT
Organism: Lolium rigidum; assembly: GCF_022539505.1. NCBI lineage: Eukaryota > Viridiplantae > Streptophyta > Magnoliopsida > Poales > Poaceae > Lolium > Lolium rigidum. Next base: position 81,397,781 of record NC_061511.1, read on the forward strand.
GGTTCTTGTATGCAAGCTCGAATTGGTGCAGTGAACCTCCATTGTTGATGGTGAGTGGTTACTGAAATCGAGATTTTTTTGGTTGTTGTTGCACGATGTTTCGACACACTTCATGGGTTTATGGTGTTTACTGTGTACCCACAAGTAACTTGTGATAGTTTTGGGTGTGTGCTTCAAGAGTATTCTCTCCACATTGCAAATATGTTTCCTTATTTTTGTACACCTTGTTCATATATGTGACAGATGTTGATTTACCATATTGTGGTCGGTGCAACACATTTTTAATGTTTTTGTTGCAACGAGTGGAGATTTGATGTATACATAGAAATGTTTACTACATATGCTCACTCGATATGTTGCGACACTTTTGTCTGAATTTCTACGAGAGATGGAGACTAATGTTACAAATTATATTGCATAAGCATGAAACGTGTTGCATGGGGGAGTTTGTTGTTGCGATGATCGAAGGTCCAAGATTTGCCACTTATGGTGGATCAGACAGTGGAGGAAGTGGCTGCTTTTGACCCAATTTCAGCCGGCTGACGCCTAGTGTTGTATAACTATTTACATAGGGTGAAATTAATCTAAAGTTCAAAGGGATTAACTAAAGAAGGAAAATAATTCAAATCAAACAACTGGTTGATTTGGTTTGTGTCCCTGCAACTCCAGGCATGGTTTTCTCGCAAAAAAAAAAAAAAAAAAAAAACTCCAGGCATGGTTATACAAATAGATTATTCAGAAAACGAATCAGCGCCCTCAGATTTCTTGTAGAACATATTGAGAATAATTTTATGTTATATATTCCAACATAAATACATACAAAATTGTCAAAATTAAAATGTTTGCGTCAGATAAGAATATAAATTTACCACTTTTGACAAAGAATAACGATGCTCCCGTAAGCAACACCTAGCATTATCCAGGAAATGTCAACATGTCACTGTTAAGACTTATCTGTCTCATCAGTGCTGCAATGGTGATAGGATTGGGCTTGATTGGTTTATATGTGCGCACTTGGTGCTACAGGTAAAGTCTTTCCATGATGATGTTTCATTTACAATGCCGTAGCAGAGAAAAAAAAGAAGGCCGAAAGGCTGGGGTATGCACGGTATGTGTATATATGGTTTTTTTTAATAAAGGGTGCTTTATTACTCTTAATTAAAGCAATACATCTGGCCTCTGCATAACAAGGGTGCACACAGCCGTTTTTGTTCTCAAAACCATCAACAAAGAAAATTACATGAGTATTTAATCTGCCAAGACCAAAACACTAGATTGTAGGAGGCAAGATTCTTCGACTATGCAGTCATCCATATTGGATAATAAAATCACTCTCCGTTTTCTCCAATCGTGAAGACACCTCCGTAAAGAGGCCGCGATCCTCCGATTTTGCAGCGACGACCATAAACGGAGCAACGCCGTACACATGGTATATACCCTTTTCATTTACCACGCGACGCTTTCCTTAAGTTCTTACCATTGCGCGTGCATCCTACTGTATATACTGATTGTCAGTAGATAGCGCATGCCTCTTGGTAGATTTCTTGAGCGGCTTGAAATAAATGAAGGAATTGGGAGCATTCGCAAAGATGTTCGCCCATTTTGAGAAGACGTTGCGTTTATGAGCAGTTACTTCGTAGAGTATGTCCGTAGGAGTTAGGACTGTTGCATGTCGATGCTTGTCCATGCTTATCCTATACCGTCTTCAATGACCGCTTTCAAACGGAACATAGCTGGTGGTGAGAGAATGGAAAGATATATTAACCACGCAGACACGCAGTTGAGTTTATTGACGGAGCAGAGAGCTACTATATTTTAAATCTTGCTGTCTGTACAATGAACGTGTATCCCACAGCTCCCACTACAACAGTTCAACAAATAGACCCCCACGACACGGAAAAGTCCGGTTTGAACATGGGTGCATGTGAACCCTAGTTGGAAATGCATTTTCCGAATGTTAAAAAATTCTGAAATAAAAATATCCGGGTACGTACGCATGTTTCATGTATGCGTAGAAAGTTTTCGCATGATGACAAATCTCAAATCACGTACTCTATCTGCAAATAAGTGTATTTTAGTTCTTTTCCTTAAGTTTAAAGTTGTTAAAATTGACCAACTTTACATGGAAAAGTATTAGCTGATGGAGTTATGTCTTAGAGACAATAACAATAAGTGTTACACCTCCGATTTATATTACTTATCGCTAGTTAGATGTATCCATGGGCGGAGCCAACTGTTGTGCCCGTTGTGCCCTTGCACACCCAGTTTTTTGTGAAATTTTTGAGATCAACTCATCTGTACCAAATTCCATTTAAAAGAAAATGATAATTTACAAAATAGAAAAGGTCAAATGACCCGGCCTCTCAGTCATATCCCGCCCACTAGCCACTAGCCCACAAATGCCTAAACTGCTTCTGATCGGGATCGACTTATACCTCTTAACTTGGTCGCTCCAGGGTCCCTCTTCCTCTCTCTATCTCAAATCCCTAAGAGCATCTCCAGCCGTCTCCTCGGAAGGGTCTACAGGACCTTTTTTTCGTTCGGATGGACGAAAACGGCCTAGTTGCGCCCCCGGATCCTCGTTTTCGCCCGGATTTGGGCTTTCATCCATCCGGGGAGCTCAGGTCATCCCCAGCCCCTCGGGGAGCGGATCTCGGGAAGGCGGAGGAAGATCTTGTCGAGCTGAAGGCGGAGGCGGAAGTCGTGGTTGTTGAGGAAGGCGTCGCGGTCGGTGGGCCGCCGGTGGTTGCTGATGCTGGGAAGGGAAGGAAGAGGAGGTTCTTCCAGAGGTCGAGGTGGAGGATGCGTACACAGCTTGGGTAAGATGTGTATCCCCTTTTAATTTTCTTTCCTTCTCTGCTTAGGGTTTCATCAATTTGTAGATAGTTGTTTTCACTGCATGCCTGTAGCCATTGAGCAAGAATATGCTTCTTATAATAGATAAAATATTGTAACTTGTGTTCAGTGAATTCCTAAAGTAGTTGAATATGTCAAGTATTTGTGTTACACAAATTTGAATCACCCCGTTGATATGGTGAAAACTAGAAGCCGCAGTTTGAATAAATAAATAGAGACCATATATTTGTTGGTGGTCTTATATTCCAGAACCTCTTTTTTTATATGGTGATTGCATGCTTTGATGTTTGTGTGCAATGGTAGTGTTCTATCTGTTAGTAGCTTGCAAAATGTCTTTACAAATATATAAAAATGTGTTTTGGAGAAAATCCAATGTGGTTGAGTTGTCTATGTTAGTTCCTTGCAGTATATATTTTGTTTGCATACAATTTTGTCACAGTCTCACAGAGATGTGTGTGCCATTGTCAGTATGATTTAGTAGACGTAAATGGTTACAAATTAAATGCTGAACTAGTTATTATAAGATGAGATGCTGGCTACAATTTATAGTAAACATTCATGATCAACTGATTTGACCTACCTTTGCAACCAATGCATGAAGAAAACCAATCCTTAAAACTGAAATCCACTGAATTAGACAATCAAAACCTCCGTGCTCCATATGCATGTCATACAATGTAGTTGCTGTTACGTGTAACGTTTGTAGCATGTATAGGATCAATTAGACATTTTCCTGGTTCCACACCATGTATAGGTTAGCGTAAGAATCAAGGGAAATCCCGGCCAATCAATAAGGATTGCAAGGAGATGCTCATCCCCAACTCTGTTTACACCAAATGGATTGCATGAGATCGGTTCGTGATCATCTTCCTCTCCAACACCCTTTCCCTAGAGGTGTTGGGGTAGGTCATCTCACACATCAATGCCACTCCGATGTGGGAGGCCATTCCATTCCAAATAACCGCCCATATCGGAGCGGTGCTGTTGTGCGAGGCGATCTGCCCCAACACCTTGGGGATATGGTGTTGGAGAGGAAGCCGAGCAGAAACTGATCCCGTGCCATCCATTTGGTCTAGTCGGGGTTGGGGACGAACCAGCTCCTTGCCATTCTTTTCGAAGACAGTGATCGTCCTCTTCGGCTCCTTCATGGTGTCGTCGAGGTACCTCATCAGTTGAGCACCATGGACTGGAGGAAGTACATGCCCCTTCCATAGCATAAATTCCTCCTCGTGAGTTTCTCGGCGACGCCATTACCGAGGGAATGAGAGAGGAGCGAGATGGATCTGGAGGAGGTTGCCATCAGATGTAATTATTTGGAGGAGGCCATGATAAACTAATTTGCTGAATCATACCTTTAGCCTCATGTCCACTAAAGAGTCTACCGGGAAGCAAGCTTTTGGTGTCACGAAACCATCCTCGACAAGGTGGTATGATCTCCTAGGGCATCCCACAGGAGTCATCATCCAATAAGTTCTAAATAAAAATAGACTTGAGATTTTGGATGTGTGGGGCCTGTCCTGAATTCTATGGGACGAAAGAAATATTATGTGAGTTTTATTTATTAATATAGAAAATTCGTGTTGGTAAGATTGCATGCAAAGCCTCGCTCACTACTGTTTCAACTTCTAGAAAACTCTCCAATACTAGGCTCAGATGGCTACTTGTTGTAGAAGTATTATGGGAGCACTTCAGTACCTTACTGTCACATTTCTAACATTGGTCTTTCTGTTAATAAGGTTTTTTTCATGTTTTGCATGCACCTACTACATTGGGCAACAATTAAAAGGATTTTGATTGCCAATCAGAAAACCACGATCAACACTTCTGAGTGGCTTTTGCGGTGCAGACTAGGCTGGTTGTCTAGATGATCGTAGATCGATAGATGGCTCTGCAGTATTTTTTTTTTTGGCTCTAATCTTATATTTTGGAGTGCACGTAATCAAGCCACGGTATCACGCTTAGTATGGAGGCTGAGTATAAGGTCTTGGATAATGCCACGGCCCAAGTATGTGATGTGTGAGCGTCTACGTTTGTACTGTATTTTGCAAAAGAAAAATCGCGCCGTACCGTATCAGTCTGTGCCCCTATATACTATACACGCAGCGGCCTGAGGCCAAAGGTACGGTTCAGTCAAATAGTTTTTCGATAAAGAGAGTACATCATATCATCCCCCCCCCCCCTTCCTTGCTCACACCGCTCTACATTAGCCTAGGGCTTCTTCCACCTTTGACCGGGTCACCGATGGCCGCTCCACCGTAATAGCCGGCCGGAGTTGGTCTAGGTTTAGCGTCGCCGTAGTTTAGGAGTAGATCTGTAGGTTTTCTTCTTTGTTTTGGCTTGATTGTTGGAGATATGCCCAAGAGGCAATAATAAAGTGGTTATTATATATCTTTGTGTTTATGATAAATGTTTGCATACCATGCTATAATTGTATTAACCGAAACATTGATACATGTGTGTTATGTAAACAACAAGGAGTCCCTAGTAAGCCTCTTGTATAACTAGCTTGTTGATTAATAGATGATCATGGTTTCGTGATCATGAACATTGGATGTTATTAATAACAAGGTTATGTCATTAGATGAATGATATAATGGACACACACCCAAATAAGCGTAGCATAAGATCACGTCATTAAGTTCAATTTTCTATAAGCTTTCGATACATAGTTACCTAGTCCTTCGACCATGAGATCATGTAAATCACTTATACCGGAAGGGTACTTTGATTACATCGAACGCCACTACGTAAATGGGTGGTTATAAATATGGGATTAAGTATTCGGAAAGTATGAGTTGAGGCATATGGATCAAGAGTGGGATTTGTCCATCCTGATGACGGATAGATATACTCTGGGCCCTCTTGGTGGAATGTCGTCTGATTAGCTTGCAAGCATGTGACTGGTTCACAAGAGATGATATGCCACGGTACGAGTAAAGAGTACTTGTCGGAGACGAGGTTGAACAAGGTATGAAGATACCGATGATCAAACCTCGGACAAGTAAAATATCGCGTGACAAAGGGAATCGGTATCGTATGTAAATGGTTCAATCGATCACTAAGTTATCGTTGAATATGTGGGAGCCATTATGGATCTCCAGATCCCGCTATTGGTTATTGGTCGGAGAGGAGTCTCAACCATGTCTACATAGTTCACGAACCGTAGCGTGACACACTTAAGGTTTGATGCCGTTTTAAGTAGATATGGAATATGGAATGGAGTTGAATTTTGTTCGGAGTCTCGTATGGGATCCAGGACATCACGAGGAGGTCCGGAATGGTCCAGAGAATAAGATTCATATATAGGAAGTCACTTTCCAAGTTTGGAAATGATACGGTGCATTTATGGAAGGCGCTAGAAAGTTCTAGAACCTTCCAGAAGAAATCACCATGGAAGGTGGAGTCCCGGTTGGACTCCACCAACCCTAACTTGCCAACAAAGTGGGAGGGTGGAGTCCATGGAGGACTCCACCTCCTTGGACGGCCAAGTAAGAAGGAAAGGGGGGAGTCCCACTCCCCCTAGGTTTAGCCCTTTGGAAGGTTTGGGAGTTGGACTCTTATTCGGATTCTAGGGCTAACCCTTGGGGTTCCACCTATATAATGAGGGAGAGAGGGAGGGGGCCGGCCACCACCTTGGCCGCACCATCTAGAGGCACCAAGGCTGGCGCCCCAGCTGCCCCCTCTCCCCAAACCCTAGCCGCCCCCCTCCTCATACTTCTCCCGTAGCGCTTAGGCGAAGCCCTGCCGGAGATCTCCACCAGCACCGCCACCACGCCGTCGTGCTGTCGGGATTCCGAGGAGGATCTACTACTTCCGCTGCCCGCTGGAATGGGGAGAAGGATGTCGTCATCAACACCGAACGTGTGACCGAGTACGGAGGTGCTGCTCAACATTCTTCTCTAAGGTAGATGCTTCACAAGAATTAGGGTTAGTAGCACAAGCATCATCAATAGATTTTTCATTTTCAAGCTCATAGGATTCAATTTTTTGTGTGAGCATAAAATTAGTATGCTTCTCATCTTTTAGCTCTTGCTTGAGGAGATTGAATCTCATTCTCTCATTTTCAACATGGAACTCCAACTCCACTATGGTTTCACTATATTTATTCAAGGTTTCCATAGAGTGTTCGAGATTAGCACGAGCTTCTTTATTACCACGAAGAGAAGCATATACCATTGCCATATCATGCACCAAGGTATTATGTTCTTCATCATTATCATCATCATCATTCTCATCATTAGAGGATGTGTTAGGAGTCAAAGTAGGAGATACCTTTGATCCATTTGCCATAAGACACATGTGCATACCGGAGGATGAAGATGAAGATATTCTTGAATCCTCATTTGAAATCATGTCTTGATCCATAGAGTGTTCGGTTTCCTCTACATTGTTAGTCAACAAGCAACTAGAGGAAATAGAAGCATTTTGATTATGGGAGCAAGACAAGGCAAACATATCATCATGAGATCCATGTAAGCAATTTACACATGATATGCAAGGACTATCAACACAAGCATGTAGATTATTTTCAATGCTAGATGTGTTTAAGTCCAAAGAGGAAACATTGCAATGAGATAGAGATGAAGAATCATCACTATTGAGCACAATATCAGCATTGCAATTTTCCTCACCACTCACCATATCATTACCTCGTGTCCTGCTACACGTTGGTGAAGTGGAAGAAGATGGTAACTCATCACGACCGGAGGTGGAAGCAACTTGGAGCTCTTCATGATGTGAAGGGGAAGAGAGCTCCTCGGAGTCACCACCGACCAATTTAGAAGTGGATCCACCAAACATTTCCTTAAGCTTGATCCACATCTCATGAGACGACTTTCGCTTTATATATATCAAGAACCTACGAAAATCGGGTCTCAAGGAGAATAAAAGCTCATTAGATACTAGAGCTTCAAGATGTAAGTTTTTCTCATCCTCTAAAGATAGATTTTGTGGATCCATCGGAGGAGAAAAACCTACATCTAGAAATTGCTCAATGTTTGGACACAAGGTCCGAAGATTGCAAAGCAAGCAATTTCGCCACAAAAGATAATTTGTGCCAACAAAGATAATTGTGTCATTGTGCACTAAATTACTAGCCGACATCTTTACTCTCAAGGCGGTGAAGCCTTAAACAAGGAGAGACCTTGCTCCGATACCAATTGAAAGATCGAGATGTCGCCTAGAGGGGGTGAATAGGCAATTAAAAACTCTTACTGCATTTGTCTTGTAATAATGCGGAATTAAACTATCGTTTAGTTTACAAGCACAAACCCTAAATATTCTAAGCTCAACTAAGTGTAACAATAGCAACTAGAGCTAAGCAAGATAGGCACAAGATATATGTAGCATAAGTGATAGCAAGATATATGTACTTCAAGCACGATGGCTATCACAAGGAAAGAGAGCTCGGGTATAGAAATAACCGAGGCACGCGGAGACGAGGATGTATTCCCGTGTTCCCTTCCTTTGCAAGAAGGTACGCCACGTTTGGAGGAGTGGAGGTCCCACGAAGGATTCCCCGCGCCACGAAGGCTCACCCTATTCTCCGAACCTGTTGCGGTCAGAAACCCACCGGTGAGCAGCGACGGGCAACACAGTAGAGCCGGGAGGCCCCCAGGACTGCGGCTGGCCCTGGTCCCTCGAGCGACGGCCCGCAAAGCCTCGGCACGCACGTCCGATGCTGGTGCAAGGGCGTGCCACCTGACCTATACTTGGTCAGGAAGGTGATGGATTTGCTTCGCTTAGTTTCCTGCATGGCATACACGTAAACATTAAATACGAGCCTCGATCGGCTCTCAGGTTGTCCTGTGAATCGGCTCAAGGAGCTGATCCACCCATGATTCGTACGAGGTGTACGATCACATGGTGGTCCTGGTCGATCAATATAAAGCTGAAACGACCTACTACGATTTAGGGTTTTCACCACATAATCAGAACATCCTACGCGTGATTGAGCCTGGCGGCCACGCACGGTGATCATAAACCGACCCTAGACAAGGCCTAAAAACCAACATGAAGTTGATCCCCGGAACATCCCGTCTAGGGCTAGCAAACTACACCCTACGTGCCACCGGATCCTTCAACCCGTTTGCAAGGCCTAACTATGCAGATATTAAACTAATCCTTGAAGAACAAGGAGCAATCATAACGGATCGGGTCTACTAAATAATGATCAAGCGAGGTGCCGCCCTCACACCTAAGATAGGTGTAAGGGCGGCTAGATGTCTAGGGGTTGCACGGACGAAAGCATATGATACGATGAAACAATGCTAACCTTAACACATCTATGATAACTACGTTGCTCGCCATCAACAAGGCTTCAGCACGAGCAACGCATGAACAACGAATAAACGTGTACTGCCTAGATCGCAAGATGCGATCTAGGCAGCATGACGCTTACCCGGAAGAAACCCTCGAAACAAGGGAGTTGGCGATGCGCCTAGATTGGTTTGTGATGAACGTGATTGTTGTTTATTTCAGAAACCCTAGATACATATTTATAGTCCGTAGACTTTCTAACGTGGGAGTAATCCAACCGTGCACGAGCCAAATTCTATCTAACCGACACGTATCCTACTTTATTTACAGATACACGGGCAAACTAGCCCAAACTTTGTATACAAGGCCGATTCATGTATTTCTTCCATGTATATTCTTCAAGCCCATCTTAATCGTGGCCCACCTCTGATCCGGTCAAATTCTGGTGATAACACATGCCCCCCTGGTTTTGGAAATGACAATTCCAAAATCACTCTGCTTTTTCGTCGTCGGGTCATGTCGTGGCAGAACGGTAACCGTCGCGAGTAACCTTCACCATGATGACTTGCCTTCTCAACTTCTCTCGCAAGATTTGATAGCTTTATCATCACTTCCTCGGAAACCGTAGTGGCATTAAATCTCCACTATACCCCCTTTTATTTAACTGTGTCGAACGGCTCGCCTCTTCATCCCCTTGTTCTGTTCCAACCATCGGCACCAAGAAAACCCTCTTTCCTTGTAGCAATGTCTTCCTCTTCCTCCGTCTCATCAGGCCTCTCTTCCCAATCTTCTTCCTCGAGCGAGCAAGAGTGGGACTTTGACTATGTGCCAGATGGCCCACCCGAGGCCCTCGTCGGGTCAGATGGTGACTTACCCCTGACCGATGGGGAGGACAACCTCCAATTCCTCATCGAAGGGGAGCTGGAGAGCGAGAGAGAAGACGACCTCCACTCCTGGGCGAACTCCACCCCCTCCGACGAGGAGGAGGAAGAAGAAGAAGAGGAGGAAGAGGAGGAAAAGGAGGAGGATGATTCCTCCTCCTCCGCTGGGTATCCGCCGGCGAAGCGCTTTCGTGCTTGGGCGGACAGCGAGGACGATGATGATGACGAGGAAGAAGAGGCTCCGGCCGAGGGCTGGGGCAGCAGCGACGAGGAACTCTCCGGAAGCAGTGCCGACGGCAGCTACGATGCCGACGATGAAGCCAGCGAGGATTAGTAGTGCAGGATTAGTAGCTCCTGAGCAATCGGCTCTTCTTTTGTTCTTCCTTTCTTGAGAAATCGGCTCTTCATTGTAAAAACCCCTATTATTAATGAAGAAGACATCTCTAAGCCGATTCTCGTCCTTTTTCCAGCTTTTGCCGATTGTTAAAGTAAGTCGACACACCAAGAGCCGATGGCAGCGCACCAGCCTTTGCCATAAAACGCGAGCAAGGCCAGCTCTATTGTTTATTCAAATGGTAACCTGCGACTTATCCGAAAGAGCAACACTTAGACCCCCAAATCGCCACTCGAACAGATCCAACCCACGGCCATATGAACCTCAGATGTCGATCGCGCAGGTTCGCATCTGCAACGGACTGGCGGAAATCATCCAATGCCCACGCTATGGTCTCCGGCCTGAAGGTGATCCTTAACCGCTCCTTGCTGCAACAGGACAGTCCAGACCCTGTAGATGATGACGGCCCCTCTTTTAGATTCCTTCCAGCAGCTCCGGTGGTCTTCTTCTGCAACAACTCACCGCCTTTGAAGAAGGTTATGATGCAAGGCCAGCCGATGACACCCCAATCGGCTTCCAAAAACAGAGTATCTACCAGGTCAGCTGCCCCCCGAGCCTCAGTCAAGGCGAGGACAGCGGTGAGGACACACAGTTCAGTCAAAGGGACCCGAGCTCGAGCAAATCCGAGAAAACCACCACGCGAGCCAGCCGGACTTGCCACCATCGGCCTCCAAGAAAAGGTCGGCCACTCTGGTCCTAGCAATTCCTACGAGTGTAGCTGAGAAGGTGGCCAACTTGGCCAAGCCGACAGTAGATACACCAGAACCGATCCCCTTTTCTTCCGTTGAAAGCCGATATTGCAGACGAAATGCCCACGGCTTGATGAGCAAAAGGCTGCCTTGTACGCCAAAACTGACACCTCTGGCAGCACTGCTGAACTGGCGACCTCGCGCAAAGGGTTGGAGATCCTCAAAGAGAAGGTTCGGGCAACAAACAGCTCATTGAAGCTGAGGAAGCTCTCATTGTTTACTCCCTCGAGGAAGCAGAAAGCCTCGAAGCTGAACTGAAGACCGACTTGGTCGAAACCCGCGTCTTGAACACGCAGCTGGTAGATCCTGTGTAATTTGCACTAGAGTCGATGGCTGTGCATCGGCTTTGTTTCTTAGCTCTAAAGTCGATGTCTGTGCATCGGCTGTACATCATGAGAATTTTTTTTACTGGCCGATTTTTCTATCGGCCCCCAATATTTCACTGCACATGTATCGCACATGTTCATCTGATTAGGTGCCCCCCGAGCCGAATCTCCGTGTAATCGCGGATATCGGCTCCGTAGTTAGCCAAGGCACTCGTATTTGAACGTCGGCTCCGTTAGGACCAATGTTGACTTCTTCCGGCTCATCGGCCGACGTAAACCCGTTGCTCGTTAGATCGACGTTGAACACAGGCAGAACGTATGGTGAGGATAATTTTAGCCGATTGCTGGAATCGGCCTCCATGTTGATTGACTCGCTCAATGAAGGTTTATATCTTGGTCTTGCTTCACTCCAACTACGTGACATGATTGAGACAAGATTATCCCTTTTTATTTTTTTGGGCCGATCACAAGGATCGGCCTTGCCACGTTTTTCCATAGATTTTGCTCTTGTTACACGGTCAGGCCGGTGGATAAGACCAGCCTCACTCCGTCCTTCGTCACGTCAATGCGCTCGCAGTCGTCCAAATTGATGCCTGAGAGTGGCTCTTGGCCTGTCGTCTCCCAAACGTTCATGCCAGCCGTTGAAATCTCGGCTGAGTCATCTCGCTAGACGACCTCTACTTCATCTCCATCCCACCGTATTAAACATTGGTGCATCGTGGATGGAATGCAACAGCTTGGCGTGGATCCAATCTCTTCCTAGCGGGACAGCATAGGTGCCCTTGCTATCGACAATAAAGAACGTCGTAGGGATGGTTTTTCTTCCTACGGTCAGATCCACGTTCGGAACACCTTGCGCTTCAGATGCTTGGCCGTTGAAATCGCTCAGTGTAACGTTGGTCTTGATCAGATCCGAGCTAGAGCGTCCCAACCGACGTAGCATGGAGTATGGCATAATGTTGACTGCCGCTCCGGTGTCCACCAGCATCTTGTTGACAGGCTGCCCATTGATATAACCTCGTAGGTACAGGGCCTTCAGGTGTTTGTAGCTTCTTTCTCGTGGCTTCTCAAAGATAACTGGCCGTGGGCCGCAGTCAAGTTGTGCCACAGGTGCTTCGTCCAATCCTGGAGCACAAAACTCCGCTGGAAGGATGAACATCATGTTTGTGCCAGCCGATGTCTCATCATCGGCTTTCCTTTGTTTGGGACGCCACTCTTTCTTTTGTGGTCGACCTTCTTCGTCCGGAGTTCGCTGAATTTTCGCGGCCGGATCAGGCCGCGCCTTCCTTAACGTGTGCAGGTATAACCTTTCAGCTTCCTCCAAACCACGTAGCCGCTGAACCCTACGCTTTTGGGAACGGCTGAGTCCATCAGGGCACCACCTTGGCCGGTGGTACTTATTTTCTTCTTCATCGTCTTCTAATTCCTCGAGATCTTCCACCCGAGAGGACTCAGCGTGCTTGTTCCGAGGCGGGAGAGGCCCTAGACGTTTGAACACGGACACGTTAGCTGCATCCTTCATCTTCTGTCTACATTCGGGCGGCTTGCCGATTGTAGGCAATAGGCTCATTCCCGAATCCCAGCGAGTGTCTGAAGAAGGGACAGTCCCAGTGCCTATCCACGTCGTCTTGCTCTCTTGACTTTTCCTTGGCGTGGCGCTCATATCTCTCCTCGTCGCGATCATGCCGACGATATCTCCTGGCGTCCCTAGCCAGACGATCTTTTTCGTCATCGTTGTCGTATCGTCGGCGTTGGTCGTATTGACTCACGTATTTGTTGAGGAGGTGATCGGAGAGAGGTCGCCGATATCTCACATTCTTCACTTCTCCCTCTGTGATGTAGCGCTTGCCATCGTGCCGGAGCCGATCGCGTGGAACGGCTTCCTCTTTGTCGTTGTCATGAGAGCAGCTGCCCTCGTCTCTATCCTTGCCAGGGTGGTGCACAGGTCCTACCATGTTGATGTTGAACGAGAAACCTGGCCGGCACCTCCCAGGGTAAGTGCACTCCACCATGTTAACGGCGGGGAAGGGGTGCGTGTCGACTTTCATGGCGTACGTGGCTAAAAATTAGCCGCCCTTGTTCTACCGCCATTTGGATCTCGTCGACGCCACACCCCGCGGTCGTTGGTGGCATGGGTGAACGTGTTATGCCACTTGCGGTATGGCTTTCCGTTCAGCTCCTGCGCCGTGGGGATTTTGTGGCCTTCGGGTACCTTTAGCTGCTTCTCCTTAAGTAGGAGGTCGAAAATTTGCTCAGCCTTGGTCACGTCGAAGTCAAACCCTCTTGGAGGACCTTGTGGCTTAACCCATTTGCGGGACACGGGGCTTGCCCCCGAGTCCATTCAGCCACTGCTACCTCTTGATCTCCCGCGAGCCTTCATCTTCATCTGCCTCAACCAGGACCACCGCACGCTTGAATTTATCCCGGTACACCTCCGGGTGGCGCTGTTCATATAATGACAGCCTTACGTACCATATGCGCCGGTGAAGGGTAGTCCGCTTGGGAGGCCACATCCTTGATCGGTGATGCGAGACCCACCACCGCCAACTCGACTCGCTTCTTTTCGGTCACACGAGCCGAATAGCATCGGTTCCTAACGGTCCCGAAGCGCTGGATGTATTCGACACTCGTTTCTCCGCGCTTCGTCGTACTTGTGCTAGATCGGCAATGCCAGCCTCGGAAGCCTCCGAGTGATACCGCATGTGGAACTCGCTCCTCCAATCGCTTCCAAGTCCGGATTGAGTCCGGTGGCAGCGATGTGTACCACCCGAAAGCCGATCATGTGAGGGACTCGTGCGAAGAACCTCACACGCAGCTCATCTGATGCTGAGATCGTGCCCAGCTGTGCCAAATATCGGCTCACATGCTCGATTGAGCTGGAGCCATCTGATCCACTAAACTTGGAGAATTCAGGGAGCCGATATTTGGGTGGTAGCGGGATCAACTCGTACTCGTTGGTGTACGGCTTGGAATAGCCGATTGCCCTCCTTTTCGGCACCATGCCGAACTGGTCTCTCAAGATTGTACTGATCTGATCCGCGGTGCCTGGCTGGCAGAGTCGAACTCGAAGATTCGCCGGAGTGGCATACTTAGCCAGCTCACGCTTGCTTCTCAAGCTCCGAGCCAAGCTGCAGGAGTTGAGCTCCGGAGGTTCGTCGGAGTAGCATACTTGGCTAGCCACGTACGCTTCTCAAGATCTGTTCCCGAAGTTCCTCGTGCTCGTTCCGAAGTCCCTGCTTCGTTGCGGTCCGGTTCGTGAGTGCCCGACTATCTGCGATCCGGCACGTATGTGCACGTGTATCCGTGGGGGATCTCCTTAGGCGCCTCATACAAGAACTGGTAATCACTAGGGTCACCACCGATCTTGTAGACGACGTATGCCGGTGAACTCGGCACTTCTGGTGCTGCCAACGCGAATGGTACCGGTGGTCGGGACTGGAGTGGCATCTCTCCTTGGTGAGTCCCTAGAGCTGGTCCTGACGGAGAGTACTGATGCCTCATGATTTCCTGGATCACCCGAAGGGCGACACGCTCCAAAGTGTTCACCGAGGCTCTCGGAATGGCGGTGCGGCGAATGAGCCACCATGAAATTAATCTCCCGACGTAGAGACCCGGTGCGTTCTTCGACGGGGCGGAAAGGTCCACTCCATCGAGCGCGCCTTAGGTGAGAACCCTTTCCACTCGATGCCGTGTGAGCGGGTTCTCTGGAAAGAGCCGATGAGGTCGGCTTCGAGGATAGCTTTGACCTCGTCATACTTCTTCTTGAGCTCCTCAGTCAAATATTCGTACGTGACTGGAGTACCTTCCGCCATCTCAGATATAGATGGCGATGCAGTTGATGTCGAAGACGGTCCCACCGGGCGTGCCAGAATGTGTTGCGGTCAGAAACCCACCGGCGAGCAGCGACGGGCAACACAGTAGAGCGGGAGGCCCCCAGTGATCTGCGGCTGGCCCTAGTCCCTCGAGCGACGGCCCGCAAAGCCTCGGCACGCACGTCCGATGCTGGTGCAAGGGCGTGCCACCTGACCTATACCTGGTCGGGAAGGTGATGGATTTGCTTCGCTTAGTTTCTCGCATGGCATACACGTAAACATTAAATACGAGCCTCGATCGGCTCTCGGGTTGTCCCGTGAATCGGCTCAAGGAGCCGATCCACCCATGATTCGTACGAGGTGTACGATCACATGGTGGTCCTGCTTGATCAATATAAAGCTAAAACGACCTACTACGATTTAGGGTTTTCACCACATAATCGGAACATCCTACGCGTGATTGAGCCCGGCGGCCACGCACGGTGATCATAAACCGACCCTAGACAAGGCCTAAAAACCAACATGAAGTTGATCCCCGGAACATCCTGTCTAGGGCTAGCAAACTACACCCTACGTGCCACTTGGATCCTTCAACCCGTTTGCAAGGCCTAACTATGCGAGATATTAAACTAATCCTTGAAGAACAAGGAGCAATCATAACGGATCGGATCTACTAAATAATGATCAAGCGAGGTGCCGCCCTCACACCTAAGATAGGTGTAAGGGCGGCTAGACGTCTAGGGGTTGCACGGACGAAAGCATATGATACGATGAAACAATGCTAACCCTAACACATCTATGATAACTACGTTGCTCGCCATCAACAAGGCTTCAGCACGAGCAACGCATGAACGGCGAATAAACGTGTATCGCCTAGATCGCAAGATGCGATCTAGGCAGCATGATGCTTACCCGGAAGAAACCCTCGAAACAAGGGAGTTGGCGATGCGCCTAGATTGGTTTGTGATGAACGTGATTGTTGTTTATTTCAGAAACCCTAGATACATATTTATAGTCCGTAGACTTTCTAACGTGGGAGTAATCCCAACCGTGCACGAGCCAAATTCTATCTAACCGACACGTATCCTACTATATTTACAGATACACGGGCAAACTAGCCCAAACTTTGTATACAAGGCCGATTCATGTATTTCTTCCATGTATATTCTTCAAGCCCATCTTAATCGCGGCCCACCTCTGATCCGGTCAAATTCTGGTGATAACAGAACCACACCCACAAAGGATAATGGCCCTTTCCTTATGGTTAGCTTTTCCTCCGCTCCGGAGATGGAAAGCTCCACAACCACTTCACAAGCTTCACGAAGGAGAAGCCCGGGCCTCTTCACAATCTTCTTGAAGAGATCACCGGAGCACCAACCGCCAAGCCAACTAGGAGGTCTTCCTCCAAGAGTAACAAGCTCACGGTCTCTCACTCGAACTAATCGTGGTGGAGAGCTCAACACTATGCAAAGATGCAAAGCAAGAACACTAGAGGTGTTGAAATCCTTCACTCTCAAATCCCACCCAAACAACAAATGCTAGGATGAGATTGGAGAGGAAGAACAATGGGGAAAGTCAACAAAAGACTCCAAGATCTAGATCCGAAGAGGTCCACTCACTTAGAGAAGAAATGGATTGGTGGAAGTGTAGATCTAGATCTCCTCTCTTAGATCCCTCAAGAATTAGCAAGAATTATGGGAGGAATCAAAGGGGAGAGCAAGTTCTTCCAAGAGCAACAATGGAGGTGAAGAAAGGGAAGAACTAACTCAGCCCAAGGTGGAAGAAGGGCTATTTATAGCCCAAGAGCAAATATAACCGTTGGGGAAAAGTTGGGCTGAGTCAACCGTCGAGGAGGCCGGTCAACCGGGCCTGGGGCTGGGCCATCCGGTCCAGGGCCCGGTCAGACCGGGCCACAGACCGGACCAGCCGGTCCAACCCGGTCGGCAGGCCGGACCCCGACCGGGGTAACTTTGTGTCGTCCAGGAGGTCACCCGGTTGGCGCCCGGTTGACCGGTCGGCACGCCGGGCCATCCGGTTGGGAGGCCGGCTGACCGGGCGGCAGACCGGAACCGGCCGACGCATGGGCCGGTCCGACCGGGTCCCTGACCGGGTGAGCAGGAAAACATGTTATACAAAAACTGTGATAACTTTTGTGTCCGGACCCCGATTGACATGAAACCAATTTTGTTGGAAAGATAACGACGAATATGGAGACTCCTCACAGAACATTTTAGATGATTTTAGAGAGGGAGTCTCCCACCGTCAAGAAACGGTGAAGACGTCCAAACTCGAAAATGCAATAGAAGATGCATGCGGATTCCGTTTTCGATGAACTTGGGCTTATTGTAAAGCTAGCAACAAGCTCAAGAACCTCACACAGAGAAACACCAAGAAGCAATAAGGATATGCAAAGTATGCAAAGGATTGAGCTCCCTAAGACGATGTGATCTAGTTACCCAACCGAAAGCCCCTCTTGATAGTGCGGCTATCTATCCTATAATCCGGTCTCCCAACAACCACCTTGAGACCGGTAAAAGGAAAACCTAGCAAGGCCATACCTTTGCCTTGCGCATCCCGCTTGATCTTGATGATAGCTCTTCGCGCTCCACTCAAGCCGGAATGCCTCACTTGATCATTGTTGCTTTGTGAAGACTCACAAATGCTCCCGCATACACTATGATGGGAAAGCTTTATTGATGCACATCTTCACAAGTCCATTATCACCAAATGGACGGCAAGCTTCAAGCATGTTATCCACTTGAGATGCTCATCTTGAACTTGCCCAACTCAACCTTGTATCTTCTCATACTCTCATAAGATAGAGCATGGCTAATATTGAGTTCCACATAAGAACTCCATCTTCATTTCTTCTTCTTGATCATATCACATATATGTCTTCAAACCGATGATCTTGATGCCAATACACAAGATGTATCTTTATTTACATGGCATCCATACTTGAATCCAACACATGGAATACAAGTAGTAACCTATGGAATATTCCTTCATATAAACTCAATGAAAACATTAGTCCATAGGGGTTGTCATTAATTACCAAAACCACACATAGGGGCAATTTACCCTTACAATGAAGCGGCTCGGGCTAACTTTACATGACCGCGTTCGTGAGATTTGCTCCACGCTCGACATGCAACTTGTATTGCATAAGTGGCTTTGCGGGTGTCTGTCTCTCCCACCATAGTGAAGATTCAATCTACTCTTTCTATTGACAACACTACTATCACCGTTGTGGTTCATGTTCGTAGGTAGATTGGATCTTACTCGAAAACCCTAATTAAACCACGTAAAATATGCAAACCAAATTAGAGGCGTCTAACTTGTTTTTGCAGGGTTTGGTGATGTTATATGGCCATGATATGTTGATGAATATGTATGAGATGATCATTATTGTATTGTGGCAATCGGCAGGAGCCTTATGGTTGTCTTTAAATTTCATGTTGAAGTATTATTTCAAAGTAGTTGTAATAGTTGCTACATGGGAGAACAACCATGAAGACGGCGCCATTGACCTTGACGCTACGCCGACGATGATGGAGATCATGCCCATTGATGATGGAGATCATGTCCGTGCTTTGGAGATGAAGATCAAAGGCGCAAAGACAAAAGGGCCATATCATATCACATATGAATTGCATGTGATGTTAATCCTTTTATGCATCTTGTATTGCTTAGATCGCGACGGTAGCATTATAAGATGATCCCTCTCACTAAATATCAAGATAATAAAGTGTTCATCCTTAGTATGCACCGTTGCTAAGACTTGTCGTTTCGAAGCATCACGTGATGATCGGGTGTGATAGATTCTACATGTGCATACAATGGGTGCAAGCCAGTTTTGCACACGCGGATACTAAGGTTGCCTTGATGAGCCTAGCATGTACAGACATGGTCTCGGAACATGGGATACCGAAAGGTAGAGCATGAGTCATATGAATGATATGATGAACACTTTGAGTGTTCGCCTTTGAAACTACATCTTTTCTCGTGATGATCGGATTTGGTGTAGTGGATTTGGTTCGTGTGATCACCAAGACAATGCGAGGGATATTTTTTTGAGTGGGAGTTCACCTAGTTAATTTAAGAATTAAAATTTGAACTCAATCTATCATAAACTTAGTCTAAACTCTTTGAAAATATGTTGTAGATCATGGCGTCCCCCTCCATCAATTTTAACCAGTTCCTAGAGAAAGAAAAGCTTAAAAGCAATGGTAGCAACTTCACCGACTGGTTTCGTCATGTGAGGATTTTCCTGAATGGTGGAAATCTGCAATTTGTGCTCGAAGCACCGCTAGGTCCCCCACCACCACCTGCAGCATCTGAGGAAGTAAAGAATGTTTACGAGACTCGGGTGATTCGGTATTCTCAAGTTCAGTGTGCCATCCTGTGCAGCCTAGAGGCGGAGCTCCAAAAGCGTTTTGAGCACCACGATCCTTATGAGCTGGTCCATGAGCTAAAAGCTATCTTTGAAACTCATGCGGCCGTGGAAAGCTATGAGGCCTCGAAACACTTCTTTGGTTGTATGATGGAGGGCAGCTCCGTTAGTGAGCACGTGCTCGCTATGTCCGGGCATGCGAAGAAGCTCAGTGACTTAGGGATAGTGATTCCTAACCAGCTGGGTATTCATCGTGTCCTCCAATCACTGCCACCAAGTTACAAGAACTTTGTGATGAACTACAACATGCAGAACATGAACAAAGAGTTACCTGAACTCTTCTCCATGCTAAAATCTGCTGAGATTGAGATACAGAAAGAGCATCAAGTGTTGATGGTCAACAAGACCACCAGTTTCAAGAAGCAAGGCAAACCTAAGAAGGGCAACTTCAAGAATGGCGGCAAGAAAGTTGTTGCGCCTCCTGAGAAGCCTAAGGCTGGCCCTAAGCCTGGTACTGAGTGCTATTACTGCAAGGGGAAGGGGCACTGGAAGCGTAATTGCCCCAAGTACATGGCTGATCTGAAGAGCGGCCTTGTCAAGAAAAAGAAAGGTATATTTGATATACATGTTATAGATGTCTATCTTACTGGTTCTCGTAGTAGTGCACGGTGATACGTCCAATTTGCATCACTATTTTATATCATAATTTGCTGTTATTCATTGATATATTTCATATTGGGACACAATACTTATGTTATTTCATCTATTTTGCATGTTTCATGATTATTT